>NC_051181.1:9208614-9388613 GCF_013339695.2 Rhipicephalus sanguineus
GGCATAACAATTGCAGCACGTTTGGTGTAATGCAGTCCTACCATCAATTTGTATAGGCAAGACAACACATAGGGCAGTGCACATTGGAACTTTGTGCAAAGTTTAGTTATTCCCTGTGACCTTGGGTGCTGCTGACAAATGTCCCATTTGTCTGGTTTGTGTAGAATGCTAAAATCATTTGCTGCATCAACCAAGGCAAAGCAGAACATTAAGCTGGAAATGGCCACCTCTCTGCATTACAAGCTCTGTGGAGTGGTGCTTTAAATTCTGCATTGCCAGATATTGTTGCGTTAGAATCTGACTACCTGCAAAATTTTGACTGGCACAAGCAGCCAGTTGCTGTATTTCTGTTAGACCAGCTGCACTATTATTACAGCTGTCGTTTCCCCTGGTTTTGTCCTAGCAAAGACGCCACCTGGTTCAAACAGCCCACGTACAACTGTGATTAAAGCTGTGCTTAGTGGTAATAGCATGCACACATACACACTTTAATCACAATGGTTTACCTTTAGATGCGACAGATTTCAAAGAACACTGACTGCAACGGTTGATATCACTTCGTTTAGAAACTTGCTCAAAGCACATATAATTCTGGTGTAAAGCAGCTTGCACAGTTGCAAGAAAGTGGGCAGTTACCATTAAAATTTGCAGTGTTTCACTACTTCATTCTTTAAGGGGCTCCTGAACCACTTTTCCAAGTAATCATCGAATGACCTCAGTATCAGGTCTCGCGAATCGATTGCCGCAAAAATTTCTTGAATTCGTCAAGAACGAATAGAGTTGCAGGGATTTGTCGCACGCTTTCAGTGCTTCCCCTCTTCTCTCAGCTTGCTCGAAGGTACACATGGAGGGATGGCATAGAGGAAAGAATTCACGTCATGAGCTTGAGCATGCGTGATGAAACACGATTGCTCTCTGCTGTCATTCCTATGCATGAGTGTGGCTACTATAGAGCACAGGGCCAGCGTGTGTCAGCACCCGGTGGCAAGAAACGCATCTCATCCAAATGCCGCTCTTTATTTATGTGGGATATTGGCGTACTATTTCAACGTCAAACAGCAGGTGCCGACAGCTGCGAAGAGAGTGAGCACAGCCCCCTGTATGAAAAGAGGGTGCCTGTGAAAATGGCAACTTCACGCTCCACTTCTAATCTCTCCTTGTTGCGCATAACTGCAAGCTTGGCTGAGCTTTTCATAGCGGTGTCTGCTTTCCGCTGGATGTGTTTTCTGAGCGAAGAAACCGCGGGAACTCAACACAAGGGCAAAAGAAGACACAGCGCTTGTTCGTGCTTTCTTTTGTTTTTGTGTCAAGTTCACGCTGCAACCAGTTGTTTCTAATGATCTACCAACTTTCCAACTCTTGTTGACTATGTTTTCTCACCAAGACTACATTTTTTCACCAAGCCTGACAGGTGGTTCACGACCCTTTATAACAACTTTTTCATGAGCAGAGTATCCCTTAAAGCTTCATGCAACATTAAAGAAAAAAAATCGTAGAATCGGCCCACATTAGTAAACACAAAAAAGTGATAAATTTTTCATGTCTTTCCACTACTTTCTTTTCCTATGTGCAATTTTCAACTTTAGAAGGCACCTGATTATTGTTGTATACACGCTCTACATTTCAGAATTCTAAATGTGCATGGTGTGGCTGCACTATAATTAACATGCATAAAATATACAGCTGTATCCTTACCAGGAAATGGCCATATTTTCACATTGAGCTGAGGCATCTGCATATTTAAGGAAGTGTTGCAATACTTTATTGGATGGCTGTGCATTCGGGCATATGCGGCTGGCGGTTATCACAATCTCTGTATACAGGGAAAACTTGAGCGGTCATGCTTTATATCCTATAGATCTTCGACTAAGATTTTCTTGCTTGTCACTTTTATCAGTATCGAAACTTTGCAGTATTCATGCACCTTACAGTAGCTTTTTTTTTTCGGCGAAACCGACCTGTTACTACAAAATGTACTAATATGATGAAGGTCTTCAAACTTAGGTTACCTCTTGATGATTGTTGCCAGAAGAAATAATTTACTCTAGTAATCAGATTGGAGTGTCTGTCAATCCTACGCAATCTTTACTGCTTGGGTGGTACTTTGTATGTGTACACAATGACCTGCAGTGATGTTTTCAGCCTTGCTAACATGAAAGCAGTAAAACAAGCTGGCCACATTTACAGCAGTATACAACTTATCCTGAAACAGGCAAATAACAGTGGTACCACTACCTGAAGCAGTGACACTTAGGTTGTATCACAGCCTGTGCCCCAGTGCTGGGCAGTATCGAAGATACATGTATCTTAGATATTTGTTGGGCATCTTGTATCTGTATCGCGATACGTCTCGCGAGACGTGTATCAGTATCTGTATTTCCGATACATTCATTAATGTATCGTGTATCTTAAATTACAAGATACTCCATCGGACACCCCGCGCAAAACAATAAACGTTGGCTAAACTCAGCTTCCCAAGCTGATACTGCTGCCACTGAGCCACACGGATAAAACTAAACGCAGAGACAGAGTTCTCTAGCGAAGGCAGCCGACGAGGTCTCCGCGTCCCTATTGGTGGAGCGGAGTCACATGGTGACACTCGCGCCGTCTCGACAAAAATCAAGCGCGCGGACGTCTACGCTTAACAAAACACGTTGTGGGGCTAGTTGGTGATCCATATTTTTTCTTTTAAAAGAATTCTGCGCCAAACTTTAAACACAAGCACACAGAAGGTAATGACGGCACGGGCGCTGTACTCCAACTGAATTCATTGAAAATAGACATATGCTGCACACGACGCGGAAGATCCTGGGCGCGTGCGTATTTAAGGCAGAAGATAAAAAACGCAAAGTGCTTACAATTGCCTATCTAGTAATCTGTATTCGCTTGCGCGCAAGGAAACAGAAGTGGTGCTGACAAATATATCACCCCTTTTCTTGATAAAAAAATGGTTCCGAAAGCTCACGAGCTAATCTCTGCTTACTTCTAGCTGGAGTTTTTATGTCCTGAAGTTGTGGCTCACAACTTCCGCCGTTAACATTGCAGGAGCGACAATGGGCCAGTAGGTTCATGAAGGAAAAGGAAAACGTCTACGTCATGTTGACCTTTTGGTTTAATTATTTTTTTCTTTTTATTAGTGACATTGCCGTGACGCTTGCTGTGCTGTGTACTCCGATGCGTGCGGCGTCTTTCGCGCAAATTTTGATGCCGCTGTAATAATAAATATAATATCTGGGGTTTGACGCCCCAAAAACACGATATGATTATGAGAGACGCCGTAGTGAAGGGCTCCGGAAATTTCGACCACCTGGGGTTCTTTAACGTGCACCTAAATATAAGTAGTAGAATGGAAAGTTGGGCTAGTTGGAATGCATTCATGATTGATGCAGCGCTAAAGACGACGACTCAGACTAAAGTCTTTGAAGAAGCCTAACACATCTCATCTAGCATCGCATTGTAGTACTTGTGGCTGTTCTACGGTCTTCGTAGATGCGGAAGTCCTGTCTAGGCACAGTAGCAAAATAACCCGTGAAGTTATCGAGGCCTTTCACATTAAAAGGATGGGAGACGCATGCGTGAGCCATCCGTCGATTTTCTTGACAGACAAGGAGTTTGCATATCTGCTTGGCTCATGCATTATCAAGTGACTTGTTTTAACTTGTTCTTAAGAATGTTCAATGATTAGCTTTACTGTTTTACTTATGCGCATGTCTGCTATGCCCTGTTTTGTATTTCCCGTTTTGTTTTCAAAATAAATCTTTCAGTTGCGAGACAGCGCCCGTCCTGTGCACTCTGTGCTCCTTTAGTCTGAGTCTTCGTCTTTAGCCTGCATCAATCATAAATATAAGTACACGGGCCTCAAACATTTTCGCCTCCATCGAAAATGCAGCCGCCGCGGCCGGGATTTGATCCCGCGACCTTCGGGTCAGCAGTCGAGCGCCATAACCACTAGAATACCGTGGCGGGGCTGATGCCGCTATAGAGTCGTTATAAAATGCTTCGTTCGATGTTTGGAGAATGCAAGAATGGGGTTGCTCTGCTTATCGTGACTTTCACACATCAGCGATCTGAAGGATCTCGTGGATACAATTTTACTTGCATATTCTATGAGATTGACTTATTCGCAAACGTGATTCTAACAACTATCGCACCAACGGTACCGATGCTAAATGTAATAAAAAAAACAGACCATATCTTGGCGTGCCTAACTTTTTCTTTCCTCTATCTATATTCAAATACTTTTTCAAATTATTGGTGCTCTCTCAGCTGTCCTTCTTTTGAATGACACACGTTACTTAGGTCTCCCTACTCTTTACCCTCTGCTTAAATCAATATGTTTTTGTAACGTGCTGCCGAAATGCGCTCTCGGCTTTATTCTTACTTTTAACTGTGTGCGACATTTCTACTGCTGTTTGATTATTTACATTCCACTCGAGTTTATTGCAATGTAAAAGCGATGTTGAGGACAGGTATATAATAATACGGGGGTGCCTGGAGTATACAGTAACACAAATTCTACTTATTACTTCGTAAAACTGCGAGATTTAGTTTCAGTTTAATAACGGAAATCATTATGAACTCCTTCAAGATGTTAGAAAGAAGATTCGAGAAGCATTGTTATACCAAATGCGCCGTCTTTTTTTCATGAGCGGCACAAGAAGGTGTTATGTCACAATTTCCTAGTCAATCAGTTTTCTAATGTCTAGCCTTGGCAGGTAAGTTGACGATAATTAGTGCCTAATTGCGATAGCCATTACGTGTTCAGCCTGTGCCGTGTTTCTATCATTATTCAATGTGATTGTCTGGTAACCGCCTTTCTATTTTACTTGGATATATATTTCTGTTTCTTTTTTAGGTGTAAATTTTTTTCTGCTAATATTCACCATATTATGGGAGCTGTAAGTGGCAATAGTGTGAATAGCGGCGGTGTCCTGCGACGCTTTGTGCAACTATACGTCTAGGTGGCACTTGTATGTTATGTCGTAGGAGAAGAAATGTTAAAACATTGCACGTTAGTTTGCACTTTAGTGAGTATGTCGCGAACGAGCATTTTACGCCAGCAGATAATTAGAATATGAAAGTCAGTGTAGTTTTATGTATTCTGCGTATACACGTTGCGTCACAAAAATGTCGCTACCAGCGTTGTTGCTGCTGTACATCTGTCCGGTGATCCGGTGTTGCGGATATGGTAATGCTTTTAGGGAGAAGGCACAAAACACCGGTATTTGCGCCATCGTGTGGATGCTTCTTATTGAAGTTATTTTAGTTAGATGGCAAACCCTAGCTGGTCGGCAAGCAGAGCAGCGACTCCCGTCAACTACGAAAGCCACAAGCAGAAAGCACTGACAGCGCAGTGTACTAACAGCTGCCACGTTAAGAACCTAAAACAACCCAAATAAGTTGTTCGGAATGAAACTATTATACTTCGAGCAAGAAATACAAATCTTATGAGATACTAACAGACATGTCGTTCAAATGACGCAAAGATGATCGCAGTTAAAAAATTTTAAATGAAAACATTTCTGTGAATAGACATTTGATGCTACAATATAGATGGTGATCATAATTAAGCTTTATCGTTTTCTTAAAATTCCCCACGGGGAGGTACGTGAAGACCACCTTTCCAAATGAGTTACGACACAAAGGGAGATAATTATCGCTGACACCCACCCAGTTAATAATGTAACATTGCACAGTGACCCATTTTGTGACTGCAGTAAGTGGGCATGCATGTATGTATTGAAAAGTTGAGTAAGTAGTGTTTTTACGCACTTCCACTTGCAGAAATTCTTCTAACATGCCCGTGCACCTAGATGTCCGGCCGCTAAATTTAATTGCGGTTCACATGATTACGCACGCAAGGCAGTATACAGACCGGCGCAAAGCAACGCTCTGAAGTCCCGCAGACGTTTCGTGTGGCGTTTAGGCAAAGATGACGGTTACCCTTTATTACCAGCGGGCAATATCCAGGAATGACTACGCGCCACATCATGCAGAAACATGCATGCTTAATCATTTGAACCGCAATTAAACTTTGCAGCTGGATAATTGGGATCAGAGAAATGCTAGAAGATTTTTTCAAGTTGCCCTGCGTAGAAAAGCGACTGTTTCTAACTTTTCCATACAAACATGCCCGCTTAGTGCAGCAAATAAAAAGTCCATCGTTGCATAATAACTGGGCGGCCTGCAGCGAAAATTAACGTCTCACTTTGTGTCCCCCTGACCACACAACCTATTTGGAGATGGGGCATTGTAAGGAAATCATCAAGGGTAAATTTGATCACCCTCTATAGATCTATAATGAAAAATTTGCGAATGTATCGAAGTATCTTAAGATACAATTGCAAAGTATCGTATCGGATACAATTAATGCAGCAGTATCTTGTATCTGTATTTCAAATACTTGCCCAAGTGTCTTGTATCGTATCGCTATAAAATTTCAAAGTATCTTTGCCCAGCCCTGCTGTGCCCTATACTGCTACATCATTGAAAGACTCATCTAGCCTGCACAGACGTCACTACTGTCATTGTACCTCGAGGTGGCTAACTTCTTTTTAGTACCGTGTCATCGTAACTCCACTCATTCTCATTCTTTACTGGTTTGAAAACATTTTGCGGTAATAGGTTCATGAGGCAATAAACTGATAAGCCATTATATGATTACTTGGAAAAGTGTTTCAGGAACACTTTAACACACACTGTGTGTTCTAGCATGCTGCTGTTACCAAGGCTGATGCACAACATGGTTTTCACTCTAAAAGACAGGGCATGCAAACACGGACACAAGAAAGAAGTCAAGACACCACAAACGCCGACTAACAACTGCAAAGTCGCACAATGGCGGAAAAAAAAGAAGGCATGAAAACTTATCTGCACATGCTGATGCAATAGACGAACTTATTAATCCGGCACGTGCGGGGATATACGTGAAAGATAACTGTTAAGGCACTTGATTTTTTCTTTATGCAAGTTAATAGACGGTTAGCTCATGTTTGGTGGCTTAGTTCATGCATGCGCTACCACTATTATCGATATGCCATGCCTCGATCATTAGATGAGTTTCTTCATTTATATGGCTGTACAAAACTGCATATTTATCGAATTTTGGCATGAACTTACACTCTCGACAATGTAAAGATAGATTAGAAGGTGAGCCTCCACTTAACAATATTTTATGTTCCAATAATCTCTGGTTAACACAGCGGCCCGTCTGTCCTACGTAGAAGCAGCCGTAGCTAAAGGAAACCTTATAAACCACACCTGTACAGCAATCAGTGAATTTGTTGGTGTGTTTTACGAAACAAATGTTATTCCGCATCTTGTCTATTACTCGCTCATTCTTTTTCTGCACAGTGCACAAATATAACCTAGCTTATTGGCAGCCGTAAAAACAACATTAACGCCGTATCTACTTCCCACTTTCTTTAGCCTGTGAGAAATGCAATGAATGTAAGGAATACCTAAGACATGTTCTTTTCCTCATTGCTTTCTGCAACCATGCTCGGACTTAACATAACGGACTTCTTTAAACATTCAGCGATAGTGGCCGCCCTGTCTTTGCACGCCCTGTATTTTAGAATGAATACTTACCAACTAGCTCAGCTCTCTGTTATTCTAAATATGGTTTTATTTCACAACCCTGGGGAATGTCTTGGAATGCTTGTTCTGATTACAGACTGAAATGTTGCTAATCTTGTGGGTCCTTATTTCTTCTTGGGCACCTTGTGCACTTGTTTCAGCACATGTGCTAGGTCAATACAAATTTGAGTCAGGATATGCGCTTTGAACGATGTCTTCAAATAAACAACAAAAGCGAGCTTTCCACATTGTAACTTTTATTGGCATTTCAGAAGCAACACAGCAAGATGACCAAAGGATGTACCACTTCAAGATGGAAACGGCTGTGTTCAAAGATATTTTAGAGATGTACAACAAGGAAGATATTAGGATTCTCGTTGCATCAATATATGCGATCTGCAATAGCAATGTCCATAACCTAACGGGCACTTTCACGTAGAGAGAGCCTTCCTGATTACAGCAATTATTCGCAAAATTCTTGCAGCAACATGTTCACATCGTACAAGTGCGCATTTATCTCTCCATCAGAAATTTTGGACCACGAGGTTGTTTACTGCCGCTTGAAGAAACACCAAAGCATGAAAGCCTCCAACCCAATAGACAATAAACAAGAGTAAGGTAGCCTACATAAGAAGGTGCAATATGGAGAGAATTGAACATGCTCCAAAGAACAGAAGGCTAAAAGCAGTGAAGAGAAAATTGGGCACAGGCGAAAACCAGGTGTATGCACTTAGAGAAAGGCAAGGCAATTTCACTACCAATATGTATAAGGTAGTCAAAGCAGCCATGATGTTCTACAGAGATCAGCCAGGACAACAATGGTAGTAATAATAGTAGTAGTAGTCCAGAGGAATCTCACCAGCAATGGCAGATGAAGGAACGAAAACTTCTTGTTAGAAGAACTGGTATCTGTTCGTGTTAAAACCGCTTCATGCACAAAAAACACAGACCCCTAGAGAAGATTCTGCCAGGAGCAAAGACAATTGATGGAAGTTTTTTACATAAGAAAGCAAGACAGTGTGTGTGTTAGTGATACGTCAGTAGTGTTATATAAGGCCGAGAAACAGTTTATTGAGCGTGTGTTGTATCACCTCTGATGTTCAAATGGATGTTTGTTGCGCAGGCGCGAATTGATGGTACATATGTGTGTGTGGTTTCTGGGAATTAAAGCAGCTGTGAGTGGTGTTCCAGTCATCTTCTCTCGTGGTGTGCGTCTTCTTTTAAATGCGAAGCATTTCTTAGCGAACCTCTGGCACTTTGAGCGTTTCTATCTACGTATCTATCTATCTATCTATCTATCTATCTATCTATCTATCTATCTAGCCGCCTACGTCTGGGTGCTCTCATGATCGCCTCCTTAACTTGGTGTAGGCCAAAACTTGCATGGGAGGGTAAGAGGATTTGACGAATATGACTGTCTGGTCATTACATTGATAACGTGAAAATCCTGTCGCGTACGTCGTCAAACCCTTTCCACTGGACACGTGTGGCACATACCCGTTTACCACAGGCTGCGGTTTACGGGTATGCGCCACAGGTGATTGACAGTTTATATCTACCCAGGAACGGCGAGAACAGACATTAGTAGCTTAAATGCGAGAGCGTTAAGAAAAATCAACATCGGCAGCGTTGACCGGACGAACGGAAAGAATGAAAATTAGGATCCCAGCAGGAATCGAACCCAAGCATTCTGCGTGGCAGTCAGGTATTCTACCACAGAGCCACGCCAGGCCTATAAACTGGTTTGGAAAAACAGCCTGTGCAGGCGTAATATCGATGCAACGCGTCAATTATGGTTGTGGTGCTTGCTATCTAATTTTACAGAAAAGCAATAAACAATACGTGATACTCCTACGATGTGTACTCCTACGATACAGGCATCATATCAGATTAAAGTCTGTGGCTCCAGTGCTGGCTCCGCTTTTGTAGCAGTCTAATATACATTACATTTGTATTCCTATGATTCCGCAAGCTATATTGAAGCATTGCTCGACCCCGGACGAATACATGAATGAAAGTTACGTATGATATCCACATCACCGCACCGTAAAGTGCACTTAGTCCGCCAGAACGACGCAGTGTCCTCTTCATTTCTTACGGGGCTGGGCGATGGCCTCATGCTAACCGAGGATGATGCCAGATTGATTGACAGCCGCTTTGTAGACTAGGCTACGTAGGCCACGTACGCCCAGGTAGTGTACGAATACGACAAGCGCCATCCACTGATGTTGGTCTACGTAGCACTATCCTGGCCTACAAGCCTCGACGGCCTATACCTAACCTACGCGAAGGGTGACTTCGGGTTCCGAGATGTCGCCGGCTCTATCGACAGACAATTTTTCGACAAAATGACCGACGCATCCATAAATTTCACCAGCTGTACTATACCTCATACTTCACTACACGTGGACCCCTCGTCACCGCGATTACGACCGGATCCTATAACAAGTCATGACCAGCTGCTGGTGCTCACTGATCACGGAGATGATGACCTTGTTCAAGAACTGTCAAGGAATTGTTCCACACATGCATACGGGCTCGTGAAACGTGCGTGCGTTATCCATCATAAGGGACAAGTATAAGCCCTACATATCAGCTTACCGCTTCTGGTGTTGGTAATACCCACTTTGCCGTTGGCAGTGTTACCGAACCGTAAACAACTGGTTATATAACACATATGCGGCTCTTGAACATATATATGTGCGTATGAGATTTATACAGATCTATAGCGTCATTTTGTAACTTGTCACACAGTAAAAAAAATTACGCCCCAGTCACCTTCCCGCCGCATGCTTCGCATAACACCGACTCCCATGGTACGTGGGATCTGCCGAATTTTTTTGTGTCTAAAGCAGCTTTAACATGAAGGAAAGAAAGCCTTAGAGGGAATGCAGTGGGGCAAAGCAGCTGGTTATGATCGGGGGTGTTATTGTAGAGCGATGCTATTAGTTTTCTTGTGCTCTTTGCCGCCATCAGCCGTCTGCCATTGGTAAAAAAATGCAGCCCAGGAATTTTTCAGCAGTGCCAGACGGTTATCGTGAGGAAAAGCATAAAAAAAGTAATAACATTGCTCTGCGATAACACGCCAGGTAACAACAGCAGATGTGTTTAAAGATGTGGGCACACTGTTCTTGAAAAACTGGCAAGTTTGTATATGCAATGACTCTTTACTGTGAGCGTACTGAATTATTTGAAGAATGTGAACATACCCTAATAATGATGTATGATATACAGTTTTATGTACTTATAAGCCTTGTTTGTCAATGTCTTGTATTAATTTAATTTTTTTTGTTTTGGTACAATTAACTTATGTACCTATTTGTAATTTGTATCCAATAATCATGTGAAAGGGGTCATTGTATGGTCTCGTAACCAAGGGACCCTCTTCTGTGTATCCCTTATTGTTGTAATTATGCTTTGCAAAATAAATGTTTGAATGAAAAGGGGCATCAAGAAATTGAAAAATTACAAGCCGATCAGCTTACTCATAACTGCCAAGACATTTACAAAAGTAATAGCTAATAGAATTTGGACCACCTTAGAATTCAATCAACCAAATGAGTAAGCAGGATTTCATACAGGCTACTCAACAATATACCATATTAGCACTGTCGAAGATGTTATGTATAAATGCATGGAATATAACCAACCCCTATATATAACCTTCACAAAATATGAGAACGCATTTGAGTCAGTTGAAACCTCACCAGTTGTGCAGGCATTGCAGAATTGGTGTGTACACAAACTGTATACAAAAATACTGGCTAAACTATAGCTTGCTGAGCCATAGGAGTACATATGTGAAGTTTATTACACTGTTATAAAGCGGGCAGTCAATACTGCCACGTCAACTCTTGTTAGAGAACCGTTGATGTAAAACTTTGATTCACGATCTATACGGTGTAGCTGCGGCATGGTGGTCATTGCAGCACATTTGTCTGCTACAGTAAAACCACCAACTATAAATGGTATATCTTTCTCTTGTCTAACCCATACAAGATGTCTTATAAAACTTCCAGTGTCTATTTTCCATGCTCCTGGGATGGTATAGACCAGGGGTCCCAAACACGCGGGCTGGGCCTTTCGCTAGCGGCATAAATCTTTGCCCCGAACTTTTTTTTCTTAATAGTCTTTTAGCAAGCTACGGTAAGGCAGTACGGTAGCGCTCCTCCTTTTCTGCTCTTAAGCCGCTCCCAGTTCAGGTGACTGTGCGTCCTCCAAACGACAGATTCCTCGCTAACAATGCGTAGGCTGACAGGCAACAATGAGGCGTGACAACCGCACAGTGATTTTTGAAAAAGCTTTTGTGGTGTTGGGGTGCTTTCACCGGCAAAAGCACAACGAGCGGGAAAGGAGGAGCGCTACCATACAGCCTTACCGTATTTCCGTAACCAGCTAAAAGACTCTAATAAGTATGTTTATGAGCTACAGAGACGCGACTGGTTTTAAGCACTTTTTTTTTTCATGAGGCACCCCCATATGAGGTTGCAGTGCGCTGAAACATAACCATGGAACAAAAACTGTATATTTCAGTCATTATGGAGATCTCTCGAATCCTGCCGTCAAATCCCTCAAGAAATGACCCACATATGACATTTTGTTCAAGCTAATGTTCAAACTAACTAAATGGCACATACAAGAATGAAGCATGAAGTTGGCGATTTCACGTACGCAGCATACACAATAAACTGTCAGTGCGTGAATGTTATCAAAGCTTTTAAAAAATAATTTAAACTTTAGGCAAATTGACATCTATGGCAGGGGCGTAGCCAGAAATTTTTTTCGGGGGGGGGGGGTTCAACCATACTTTATGAATGTTCGTGCGTGCGTTTGTATGTGTGCGTGCCTATATACGCAAGCAAAACTGAAAAATTTCGGGGGGGGGGTTGAACCCCCCCAACCCCCCCCTTGGCTACGCCCCTGATCTATGGTGACTTGTGCGTGCTGTCGGGAAGAGCCTTTTTTTTTCTTATAAATATTAATAATCAAGTGGTGTCGTATCTACAGTTATCAGTCTCGTCGGTAAGCAATTTCCAGCTGCTTCGTTTTCATAATTCAAAACATTCATTGGATGGGACTAAAACATACAAGAGCCTTCTTTTAGGGGCGTAGCTCCTCTTAGTCTAACCTTGTCACGTCTCCGTTGTCCGGCGTAAACGGATCTCCCGTATGATGCAATAGAGGGTGCTGTCTCATAGAAGTACATACAAACTGCAGTTCAGGGACGATATTCTAGATGGCGCTGTACACAACCTGTGTCGTCATCACCATTTCTCGTCTCATTTTCTAGATGGCGTTGGTCCAATAGAATTGTGTGCAATATGGCGCATGTGTGAATCGACACTAGATGGCGCTGGAAGTGCCGCTGCTCTCCGATTGGCTGCTGCGCGGGGATGCGCGGGGAGCGAGCGCCTCTCTCATTCTCCTGGATCGTCGCCGTACGTGTCGGATCGTTGGCGGAGCATGGACGATGCGCAGCGGCGGGCGCTCGCTTGGCGGCAGCCAGGCGGATTCCGTGACGGTGCGCGCCAAGGACGCCGCTGCGAGACGGGCTCAACGAGAAGCGAATCCCGAGACCATGATTGCTTCAGGAGCTTCGCCCAAGCTCTTCATCATTCACCCGTGGATATGCTGTAATTTTTTTAAATGGTTTCTATTGCTCCCTTTCCACTTACAGTATCTATAGGAGGTCTGCACTGAGCACACTGAGCCTGCACCGAGCACACTGAGCTCGGCCTGCCAGGCGGCGCTAGCAAGTGCCTACATCTGGCCATTGTAGCCGTAGGCGTTCAGCGATCAGGCATACGAGTCTGATGTCACGAGAAAAATATCGAAACAATACGCACGGCCAACAACCTTGGTTGTAGTCCTAGAATGAGGACCACGTGGACGACCACGGCTATAGCGGCTGCCGCGCTAGTGCTCCTTGCTCATGACATTATGTGATTACCTCCTATAGCATCAGAGCTTTCATACGTCAAAGCTTAAGACGGCGGACTACGCAACTGCTGTTAGAAGCAGAAGCAGTCTACGAGGCAAAACATGTGGTATTGTGCAACCTGGAGGTGAACAAATATCACATAGCAACGTTCGCTGGGCTAGTTCTCCAAACAGCAGCAGACAATTAAGGATATGCATGGGCTAGGAATCGCAGAAACTGAGAAGTTACTGAGCAATGAGTTTGCAGCCACAAAGCAGGGTAAAAACAAGGTGTAGAGACTGCAATAGAAATTTTTAACGTGCAAAAGTCTATCGCAAGCATTCCAGCAATTTTGGTGCCAAAATTGTATCTATAACGCAAAAGGTGTGGCACTTTTCCAACAAGAAAACATATGGCTTTGTAGAAAACAAATGGATTTGGGACGGGTAAACTTCATTTGAAATTAGCTTGAGTGCATCAACCTAATTTTGGGGGCGATATAGAGGTAAGAAACGTATGGGCCACCTTGCGGGAGAAAAGCATCATTAGCTGGGCAGCGTTCAGAGGCGAGTCTCAGTGAGTGCTTTCTGCTACTCACCGAACATCGCAGCCCCACGTCAAAGCAGAAATCTTCCTTGCGGAAGTGCTGGATGCACGTGCGTGTTGTGGTCAATAGCTGTTTACGATTTCTAAGTTTTGCAATCGCAGATTCATGCACTTTCTTACCATGCGGACACATGTAAAAGCTGGCAGCAGGCTCCATAGTATACGTCCTGCATTGAGCACTGGCCTACCATACGAAACTCCTTCAAAGACAGCGGCTACATAATGTAGTGCTTTTTTCAAGTGTTATCGAGCGCACAGGAACAGCGGGAAAACCTCCCCACTCACTCAGAGTTACAGCGCAGGTGACATTCTAAAGTTTTGTTTTCAGCTCGCTCTGGTACTCCCGAAGCAGACTAAGCAGCCGCTATCACCACATGAGCCTGCCTAGCATGTTGCACCAAAGGTGGCGTCTGCTCTTCCAGTGGTATGCCTTACGCCCAATACCAGTTACGGAAGTGGCCATGAGAGCACCCGGATAAGGGCAGCTAAAATATAGATAGAGTAGGTAATAAGATAAGGAAATGATTTTAAATGCCTCAAGTTCAAGGCACGCTGAAAGCATAGACAGCTCTGTACAAATGTACAACGTTGGTAGGTCCTTATGGTAACAGGTTGTCTAAACCATGTCACTTAGTAGGCTTTAAATAGCGTAATATATGAAGACTGCACTTACACCTATGTCTTCGGTCACCTTCGCTTGGTGGAGAATATCATTCATGCAAACAGTGCGATTGGTTTCCAATGTGGTGATGTTGTAAATAGATGAGCCATGCCACCCTATTTAACGCCTTGTTTGTTCTGCATGCACGCATCGTATTTTATCTACATGTAAATAAATCACACCATCTCCCGCTAAAGGGGACCATGAGGCGATACGAAGCATGTTTCGGCATGTAGAGCCCGCGTTTCAGAGGTGGAGTGGTGAGGGGGAAAGGGGAGAGGAAAAGGGGGAGTGGGAAGGGAAAGGGGGAGGGGAGGGGAGAGGGGGAAAGGGGAGAGGAGGAGTGGAGAGGGGGAAAGGGGAGAGGAGGAGTGGAGAGGGGAAGTAGAGAGGCGGATGGGAAGGGAAATGAGAGGGGGAAGGGAAGGTGGAAAGGGAAGGGGAGTGGTGATGTGGAGAGGGAAATGGGAGAGAGGGAGTGGAGAGGGGAAGTGGAGAAGGTTTGCGCATGCGCAGTAAGGGTGGTCACGTCGCACACCACCACCACCACCACCTCCACCGGTTTGAACTCCGCTATAAGATGCTTCACATCTAAAATAAAACAATTTCAGTGTACGCAGCGTGCAGCATTGAATGTAAGCATCGTAGCATCGTAGCTGTAAGCATCGTAGCACCACAGCTGTATCGGCGCACTCGTGCTAGGAGTGGAACGGATTTAAAGGCTGGGAGAGTAGCCGCAGCAGCCCGTGGAGGGTCCCCTGTGGCACCAAACACGTGACTGGCTTCTTGCGATGCAGAAAATAAGCTAGCCCTTTCAGACTTCAGGAAGCATGTCAATTTCTTTTTGACATATTTGATGCCTTCACGGGCCCCTCCGATGGCGTGGTATTGACTATCTTCTTTTGCGAACAAGGCGAAGGCAACATTCTGCACGTTGCGTCAGTTGACGAAACGAATGCTACCTCGTTTCAAAGTCCGGTGAAAAGGGCAGAATATGAACACAAAGAACGACAGGAAGTTTCTAGAGGTAGGCATCCGTCTTTAATGAAAGGAAAAGCGTCAAACGCCGACACATGAGAAGACACGATGTCTGGTTCTCTAGTGTCCGTAGTGGCGCGGCTCACTTTCTTCTACGATAAAGAGGCATGTCTCAGTCGCTATAGTTTACGCGATATGGGAGGAGTCGATCCCGCCTACGTCGTGCCCAGATGCAAGGAGAGCGGTCGCCGTAAAAACGATACATATTTGCTTCACTACGCAGACAGCAGGAACGTTGTGCAGGATGCAGTGGTGTGTACTTACCTTCTAGTGGCAAAGGGCAAAGTGTCGCATATCAAATTTCGATGCTTGATATCCCGGATGGTGCCTAATATAAGGAACACAGGCGCATATATATTCCACAATATCAAGTATAACAGTGCAAGGAAAGCAAAAGTTGCAATCGCTTGGAGTTTGAAAAAGTTACAGGAAGTCTCCATGACACCAGTTGCAGGAAGCAGGTGGCGCTTCGCGCAGTCAGAAACCGAAACCGAAAGCTATCCTTGAGCGCCTCTAGTCATTTACGGCCGCCGACCGACTCACTTCCATGATAAGAAATCGAGAGAACTTTTCTCCACGGGAGATATTGGGACTTTTGTTATATTTTAGTACACTTATGCGCCATTTGGCTAAAATAAAGGTGTCGAATAGTGGTTACTGCGTCGACTTTTTTCATTCAGCAGCAATTTACACCCTTGAAGAAGACAAGACTGCTTGTCGAAACGCTGACTCCAGCGACACTCCGTGTCCAAGAATATTTCACCTTTTCAAGCCTCCATCGTCCCCTAACTTCTGCCATTTTTGGATTATCAATTTTGCTGGATAGAGAAGCTCCAGAAATTAATCCGATGCCATATTATGCAGACATCCCTTTAGTTATCACTCTTGATAGAAGTTATGTGGAGGCATAAAGAAAAACATAAAATAAATGCCTCAGCTTGCACCACCGAGGTGTAACAGGCTAACAGTGAACAGCTAAAACGTTTTGATTGTGAAATGCTGGCATGGTACAACGCTTTGACTTGGGTGTCAATGGAGCCAACATTTCGACAAGCCGACTTGTCTCCAAGTTGCAGCCACGAAGACGACAAGTACGCTTGTCGAAACAGCTCCAGGAACACCTCGTGTACAGGAATTTTTCATATCAGCAAAATCGGTGTTCTTTTGTCCAAAGAATTAGTTAATGCTGTTTATTCCGACATGGCACTCGCTTAATCCATTGCGCTCGAGACAACATAAGCATTTTAAGTTGACCTATTTTCACTGGTAATGTTGCATGGAATGCGTTATACTGCGCTTTCAAAGTAAATGCAAAATTTCAACAAATGTCGATCATAACCTTTATTGTAGCATTCCAACCAATATGCTGGCCACTTGGCATAGGAAGAGCATTGGAATTGATGACTTGGTCCAAGAACCTGTACGCAAAAGGCACAATAAGTACAAGGTGTCTCCATCCAGCAGACATGTATCGCCACAACAAAAACCTGAAGGCTGACTTGGCAAACACACATGCAAAGCAGCAATGTTTTGTCGAATTGTGGAACACCTGTAAATGCCAAAAGCAGGGGCGGTTGAACAGCTCATTTTGTCTCACTTAATGAAGTAAGACTAGACATGTTAAAGAATCTAGGGTAGGCCAAATTAATGAGCTCCTCCACAGCAGTGTGGGTCACAATCATATTGTGGTCTTGGGAATATCTGGAATTCTAATTTCATCCTGCATACAAAAGGTACATTGAATCAAAAAATGTTTCAGTCAAGCATGCGCATACAGCTGCATACAAAAAAAAACAAGAGGCTATAGTTTGGTCAAAGGACGACAGACGATGCAGCACAGAGTGATAGTGGTTTAGGGAAAAATTCGGCCTAGTTGGCAACATACTAAGAATTTTTCGCACATAAGCAACACAAGGAGCAAAATGAAGAGACACAACATATGCGCTAACTTTAAACAAACTCGTTTATTGCACACGAGGCAAACATTTATATAGTGTTGGTGCCCTCGCACTGCACCAAGAAGCCAGGCACAGAGATTTGTCTTTTTCCACTTCATTTTTACAAGACGTACGTAACACTAATCAACTAACGAACTATTGCACATTGAAAAAAGCAGATTCTTTATCCGCAAAGGACAGGGACAGAGTGCTAACACGAATGGTACCCAATTTTTGCAATTCCTGCAGCTAATAGTATTATAGATCTCGTTAGTTCAGCTCTGTTGGCTGATAAAACCTTTGTGTTCTGCAAGAAAGGTTCCACCCACACGCTCTACAGTGCAACGCAAGCTACCATCATTGCCTCTATTTACAAGATTACAATGCTATCTTAACCTGTCGTTCATGCAGCTGCTTCTTTGCCCACATACTGCTTATTGCAGAAAACAGTGATCTGATAAGCAACAGCTTCTCTACATGCCGCAAACCACATCCTATATCGTTTCTTACAAGCAGTTGTCTTCCGTGCTTGACTGCAAACTGATTTCAGCTTTCATGGAGCTGGAAAACTACTTGCACATTTGTACGTGATACCAACCTTATAATGAAGTGCTAAATTCTATGCAGGTATGGCACATCAGCTATTCTTTTTAGAGCGACATCACTACTGGAACGGCCAACCAGAGCTATGGAGCGATACTTCCTAATTAAGCCTTTTACGACTAACACTTCTGTTTGTGCGACGCGTTGTCTGTGAAACTTTACCATGTGCTGTGTGTCCTGTTCAGTTTTTTTACGCTATCCAACTACAGTTATGGAAAGGTGGCATCACGTGCTAATGTACAAGTAGGTTTTCAGCTCCATGCAAGCTGAAATCGATTTGCAGAATTAGTAGTCAAGCACCAAAGAAGACAATTGCTTGCATAAAACGACAAGGGACATGCTGAGAAGCTGTCGTTTATCAGATACCTCTTTCATGTGGTAAGTGGTATGTCAGGAAATGGGCCACTGCATGAATGATAGGTTAAGAAAGCACTGTAATCTTGTGAACAAATGCAACGATGGATGGCTGGCATCGCAGTGTAGGGCATGACAGTATGAACCTTTCTTTCAGGACACAAAGGTTTCATCAGCTAATAGAGTTGAACTAATGAGACTGATAATAGAAGCTGCAAAAATTGTAAAAGTGGTACCAATTGTGTTAGCACCTCCGCAACTGTCCTTCTCGAATAAAGAATTGACTGTACTGAATGTTTTATATATAGTGCCATTTATTTTGTCAAAATAAAACAGAAAAAGACATATCTGTCTGCATAGCATCTTGGTGAAGCGCAAGGGCACCGCCACTGTGTCTATTGGCGCCTCGTGTGAAATAAACCATTTCGTTTAAAGTTAGTGCACATGTTGTTCCTCCCTTTTCGTCCTTGTGTCGCTTATGTGCTCAAGGTTCTTGCCAAGTGAGTTGAGGTCACTTATGAGTACAGACAGGAAAAAATATACGTTCAAGCAATTTCAACCACAAAATACACAAGAGCGCAGCAGCAAAACATTGGTAAACAGCACAAAACTTGTAACAGCCAAAAGCAGGTGCAAATGAACAGTTGATATTGTCCCACACAGTGCAATTAAATTTAGGTGTGTTATAAAATCCCGGGTAGGGCAAAATCAACGAGTTCCTCCACAACAGTATGCCTCACAACTGTGTCCTGGTTATGGAAATACCCAGAATGCTAAATTCATCCTGCATGCAAAACGCACAATGAAGTCAGTCAAACATACGCATGCAGCAGCTTACCCTATGTGTTTCAGAAATTACGACAAATCGGAACATTTTCCAAGCATGCTTTTTACACTTTCGGCGATGCCGGAATGGTTATTTACACCACCTGCACAAATCTTTATAAGTGACACACACGGTGTCATTAGAAACGTTTACGCATCCGAGGGCGAGCTTGTGAATCATTAGCGCGTTTTCGAAACCTTTAGTACCGATGAAAGTGCCATCTGCATCATACGTTTCGTTGCAGGCCCACTTTTGTAGGTGCCAAGCCATTTGTTCTAGAAAGTCTACATCGTTATCAGTGCCACGGTGCAATTAATAGGTCCCCAACTGCTGCAAGTTCATAGGTAGAAGGGTATGGTACACCAGTAGGCGTTTCTTGTGTGAGGCGGCACCGGACATAGTACACATATGCTATTTAAAACTCGGCATGCCTGAGTTGGTTACTTGTTTTGTATTGAACGCACTATGACAGTATGTACTTACAAATGCACATTATCATTTTAATAACCACTGCTATGTTTGTTAGAGCAAGCTTACTCTCTCTTTGCACTTTGCAAGCTAGATGCCTTGGCAGACATCGCTTGGTGTTTAGTCAATGAACCTTTTTCCAGACATGCAGCACTGCGCTTTCCCCTGATGTTGGACTTTGGCAAGAGGATGCGCCAGCCAGCAAATTTCCACTGGAATGTGAATGCATCGTGCAGAATTTGCACATTTTCTCCAAACTTGTTGACTGTCTTCTGTCCTGATCAGTTGGGACATGCTAGTGTGCACACCGTTGAACCTTCGGCAAACATTTCATAAGAATTTAATTGGCTTCAGCCTTCAGCCCGTGGCAGGAGCACCAGAAAGATGGCAGACAAGTCTGCTATCACAAACGCTATGCCTTACCACCCTGCAACCGCCAAATTAGGCATAGCGCACAAACTCAGTGCACCGATTTGCAGACAAGGGGAATTGAGCAGCCTTTTCCTTTACAAATAAACCAGTTAAGGGAGACAGAATCAAGCACCTTTTCTTTCCTCTCCTCTGATAAATAACCACTTATTGGCACTGTGATAAGACAGTGTACTGCACTTGTTATCGGGACGCTATCGCTTGTAGATGTGTAAATGTCTGGCGTTAACAACATGAAAAGTAATACCCAAGGATTCCTACAAAAATATGGAGGTCTTATGCGAATTCTGCCATTGTTTTTTCGAACGTCGATGCATTTGCATGGAGGTAAAGCATCACCTTCGAGATTGGAGTCCAGGAACTAGTTGGGGATATTTGCGAACCACCGACGTAAACCACTTTCCAGTTTTTTCTTCCTTCAGAAACTAGGCTACCAACAACGCCAAATGCTACTTTGAAAGATGGTGACGATAATACTGAAACTTTCTGCAATATTTGAGCACAAATGGACCTGCGGTATGTGCAAAATCTATCTCATACAGAAACATACCCATCCCTACAACATGCTTTCAATAACGAACAACGGAAGAAACTCTTGATGTACTTGATGTTTTGAGCCTCTAATTCATGATAGAACATAGCATGGAATGGAAGAATTCAGGAAGCTTGCACACTAACTGCTGACCTAAAACAACCAGAAAATATTTCGGTATGTCGGTGTTTGTCATAGCAGCCATGCTAATACATGGCAACAGCAGATGGTAATGAAATTGGCATGCTTTCATCCGGGCCCTTCGGCTCGCTCTTGCTAGTAATTTTAGAACTGTTAACGATTACAGGAATCTAAAAAGGAAATTTCCTTTTCCTGGAGGGCTATTGAAGACTGACTGACACAGTTACGCCCTGCCAATTCTGTATTTTGCGGGCCTCGAAGATTTCACGTGTCAACTGGTCGTGGTGGCGGAAAAGAATCCTCATTCTAGAAAATTATGCGGTGCACCCGCAATCTTGGCAGCGCATCGCGAAGTGCGTCGAGCAAACATTACCTCTCGGGAAATTTTGATGCTCCCTCAGTTGCGACTTTACGCATCGCCCCGATTGCCCAATGTAAACACTTCCACACGTGAAGGGTATGCTGTACACAATGCCAATGACACAAAAACATTCGTGTGCTTGATGGAATATGAATCCTTCACCACTGGGCCTTTTCCGCACCGCTGTGCAAGGGCGTCCGCAGAACTTTTTGCAGGGGGGTGCATCAGCAGGAAGGGGGGGGGGGGCTCGCATCCAACACAGGTAGCTTTCTTTCACTGCCGTGACATCACCGGCAAGATTAGTCAATAGTAGTGTGTAACGTGCAAAGTTGGCAGGCAATCCTGAAGCTACTGCATAGAATATTATTATCCGAAAATTCCAAGGGGGGGCAGCCGCCCCCCTTTGCATCCCCCTCCGGACGCCCATGCCGCTGTGCAGACATCGCCAACTTTATTCTTGGCTGCGAAAAACACTTCAATGCCATGACGTATAAGTTTCTTGCCTTGTAAGAGCATGCGCAGTAAGAGTATATTATGATGTTTCTTAAAAATTCTCCAGTTGAAAGTCCGCGCTCGTGTCGTGTCTACTCGTCCTTGGTCTCTGTATTTCGCGCTGTTTTGCCTCTACCAGCTGTGAATTTTACCAACTCGCCCAATTTTCAATCATATCAACCTGTAAACCTTTGGCCTAGTTTCTTTTACTTTGAGCGGTAGTCCTGCCCACGGTTTTTGAACCACGAGAGCCTATTGTATGTGGATTGCCATCTTTTGGGCTTGTTGGTATACTGAATTAGAAACCATCTTCAGCGCTAGCAGACAAGGACGAAGGAGAGACGACCACAATGCGCTAACTCAACACTTTATTTCCAGGAAACAGCAGTCTATTTATCCATGCACAGTGCGCCACCTCATTCTACAATCTAGCCAACCAGAAAGGCCCTCTCCTATCCAAAAGATCAATTGACGGTGAGCTCACACACGTGTCACTATTGCGAGAGATAGCTTGGGCTTCAATAATCTCCCGCACGTCTTTATCTTTGTGCTTCGCCAGAACAGTGCATGAAGCATACAATGGTGCGCAACGCACTCCAAACAATGCACAGACAAATGACCGTAATTATTTCTTGTTAGTAACGTTAACCTATGCTCGCGAAGTCGGTCGTTAAGGCATTTCCCGTCTGACCTATGTACTTATTTCCACAGGTCAACGGGAGCTCGTATACTACCTCTTGTACACAGTCCACGAGGGGATCGCGATGGTTTTTGGAACATCCTACAGCGGGCTTACGATGCGGGTCCGTTAGTCGACATATCCTGCCCAGTTTTTCGGGCGCAGAAAACACTACTTTAATGTCCACACGATTAGCCATTTTCTTCAGGTTGTGCGCCGTTTTGTGCAGATAGGGCACTACTGCCACTCTGCTCTTACTCTTCGCCGTGGGTCGGGCGGTTAACGTCCAAGCGGCATCTTTTAAGAAGACTCTCGGCAACAGACACCTGCACGACTCCAGAAAACCTGCTGCCGATAACGGTCATTTGTCTGTGCATTGTTTGGAGTGCGGTTGCGCACCATTGTATGCTTCTGCACTGTTCTGGCGAAGCACAAAGATAAAGACGTGCGGGAGATTATGAAGCCCAAGCTATCTCTCGCAATAGTGACACGTGTGTGAGCCCACGGTCAATTGATCTTTTGGATAGGGAGAGGGCCTTTCTGGTTGGCTAGATGTAGAATGAGGTGGCGCACTGTGCATGGATAAATAGATTGCTGTTTCCTGGAAATAAAAGTGTTGAAGTTAGCGCATTGTGGTGTCGTCTCTCCTTCGTTGTCTGCTAGCGCTGAAGATGGTTCCTATTGTATGTGTAGCCTCCTGTAAAGCTTCGTGTAACGGCTTGAAAATAAAATTTTGAATCACAGCGCAAGTTGCCCTCATTAAAGCCAGACCGATGCAAAAGCTGGTCCCTTGAACTTCATGTCTGGCTTCTTGGCAAAGCAGTGGCTGTGCCATTAAGCTAATGAAAAAATTCGGCAGATCCCACGTACCGTGGGAATCGATGTTATGCGAAGCATGCGAGGGATGGTGACTGTGGCGTAATTTTTCACGTTGAGCGAAACGTTACGGAATGTCGCTAGAGAAATGTGGATATGGTATACGCACACTCATATGTTGAAGAGCCCCATGTATTATAAAACCTGGTTTGCGGTTGCGTAACGATCCCAACAGCTTCTTGGGTGTTACCAACACCAGACGCGGTAGGCTGATATGTAGTGCTTATATCTTCAATACTGGATAGCGCGAATCCGAACAGCAGAAAGAAGGAACACAGATGCACAGCACAGGCGTTACTCGCAACTGAGCTTCATTCAGGAAAGTTTCGCTAGATATATACACAGCCGAGTGGCACGCGCAGGCGCACTGCACGTACAGGGGTGGTCAAAAGTTCCCAGGCCACAGCGCCCGGCCGCGGAGCACCGGCTCGCTGCTATCGGGGCGCTGTGATCGCAATCACGCCTTGGCGCACGCTGGCGTCGAGCGTGTGTGGGGAGAGGGGGGTTGCTTTCCTCTCCCCTTCTTGCTCTTGCTGTTCGCTCTTCGAAGTTTACTATCGCGCAACGGGTAGCGAGGAGGCAGCGTCGCGGAAACTGACGCGTCATGCTTGCGGCCACATTTATCTACACACCGTATATTTGTCTGTATTTTTCGGCTTTCCGGAGTTCAATATAGCGCGTTTAACTTCATATGGCCGCGCTGTGGCTCTCTGACACGTCTGCGCAAGCCCATTTGCTGCATACGAACACGGTTTGAACCCGAAATAATTACAGAAGAGTTTGTGCTGGGGCTAGTTAGAGCATCTTAATGAAATAAGCAGTGCTGCAAAGTCTACGAGAAAGTGATGGACAGGAACGTCACAGGTACAGCTCATGCATTCTTTGCCCACTGTGTTCACCACCTTTTTGTGTTTTTCGTTTTCATTAAAGCAGTAGCTAGATGCCCTTCGTATGTCGTGTTCATGCCTGCCGTCTTCTTGTAACCTTTACACTGCTTCTTACTACGATGAAATGTATGCTTGTGTCGCCAAGAGTTCTCGTTCACTGCTGTGTTGCTAGCATGCTGTTCTGAGCCGCTCGCTTCTGAGTGGGTTTAGAGCCTCTTGGAAGGCAATGCCAATGAAAACGCTCATGGGCTACAGAAAGAAGCTAGCGCGTGCTACGGTACGCTGTTCAGAATGGCTCGGTGCACTTCTGTGCGGTACTTTCGACCTGTAATAGTTACGTTTCCGGCACTTTGTGCTCACGAAACGTATAAGTGGATTCATGCTCTATAATGCCAGAAAATAAACGCCTCACGTATAAGAGTTTCGCGAAGCGCCGTCATATGTCCTGTTAATATGTTCAGGCTATGCGCGATGACATTCAATCTGTCGCCTCGATTTTGTATTGCCCGCTGACCGTGTGAAGCACAGAGTGATTCGTCGTCGGAGGGGCGAGAAGTTAGATGGTGGGCTTTGACTAGATACCCCTACCCTGCGTCCGCAACTAGTGCTGCTCTCGACCTGTCGAACCACCCCTCCTTAGTGTGTAGGCGCTGGACGAACTCTCGGTGATCAAGCCTGTCACGGTTCTCTCGGGGCAAGGAGGGAATTATTTGGCGCTTCTGCAGCCATTCTTGCAATTTCGGACTTCTGGACAGCAGATGGTAAGCATACACTTGATGTCGCTTCAAGAGACTTGCTGTCACAGAGGTGTGGTACCCTTTGTGTTGCGCAGAAAAAAAAACGGAAAACGACGGAGGCAGCCGGAGAGCCCGTATTCGATGGAAAAATCCACAAGTAGATATTTAGGCTATGTCATTACCACAATGTGGAGCAAAGTATTTATGACTCTCGAAGCACAACCTGTGTACGGCCTCTTACTTAGTTGGTAAAGTATTATGCGCACATTAACTTCGCAGTTCCCATTTTCTTTTGAAGTAGAAAGAAAGGAAATAACCTTGAGTTCAAACGGTACCTTTTATTAACCTTTTTTTTCGTTTTACGCTCTAGCGCATTTTGCTGCTGCAGCTAGCGTGACCATGGTCCGTCAACCAAGATTAGCATTACACCATATATTTTCTGTACAAAGGACTTACACAACTTTTGTCTTTCTTTCTTGCCCTTATTGTTTGATGTGGAGGGCCTTACTGCGACACGGCCTCCTGTCGCAATAAACGCCTGTGTGCTTCTGGCTGGGATGTGTGGTTTCATTTCAAAAATATGGAGAAATCAGCAAGCACAGACGAAAGTGATTACGGAAAGGCCGACAAAATATATGAAGCACCTCGAAAGGTGTTCCTCGAGCGATGGACCACTGGCAGCCTAGCCTCGGCGGCCAGTAAAAAGAACCGCTGTACAAATGAAGGATATTCAACTCAACAACAACGCTATATACAAGAACAAAAAAAAACGCCTTTGGTGCCTGCACTGAAGCGAAAACTAAAGTAGGGCCAGCGATCTGGCATTGGGCTTAGTGCCGTGAAAAGCCACCCTCTGCGTCCACGATATCCTGAATTCGTCCAGGCAGAGACGCATACAGGTTCCTTAAGAGGTCTGGGTCGGCTCTCAGTCGCTCCCACTCCTCTTGTAAAGCAATCCACAAGGTGTCTCTGCTTTGAATCTCCAGAGCACGACGCGCCAGGCTTTTTTTTCATTAGGCCCCATATGTTTTCAATAATATTCACATCGGCACCCTTCGGGGGCCATTCGAGTACGTTGATGCCAAGCCCTTCAAGTGTGGCGCGGACGCACCTGCAATAGTGTGAGAATGACACCTATTAACCACATTGTAGAACAGTAGAGAATGTGAGTATCTAAGTACGGCAGCGCCAGACATGCGATAAAATAAACTTAAAATGCAGGCCAAGCATATAAAAATTCATTGTTTTAAGTTTTGCATGCGTGCTCGCCTGCTGAGCCAAAGGTCACTGGTTCGAACACGGTCGTAGCAGTCGCATATCGATGGATGCGAAATGCTAGAGGCCCGTGCATTGTGCGATGTCATTGCACGTTAAAGAACATCAGTTGGTCGAAATTTCTAAAACTGTTAACAACGGCGTGCCTCATAATCATATCGTGGTTTTGGCACATAAAACACGAGCAATTATTCTTAACACGCTGGTGTTTCGGCATGAGCACCAGACGTAGCTAACGTAGTCGATAAATGACCACGAATGAATAAAGGCGACACAGTGCAGAGTTGCAGTTGCAACGCAGTGCCTCTCTACTTCTGCTTTTCTCTGTTACCCTCTCAGTGTAGTGCTACTTTATGGCCTCAGCCTTTTAATCATGGCTGCAGTTGGTCCACTTACTTGGCCGTATGTATGGGGCTCTTGTCGTGCTGGAACACGAACAGGCCGTCAGGGAACGGCCCGTCGAGCAAGAAGGGAACAAGAACTTGCTCAATTATGTCCACGTAGCTATTAGCAGTCAAGGAATCTTCAATCTTGTGTAGGGGTCCGAGCCCGTCACGGGTGATTGCACCCCATACACTGACCGCACTGCGTCCGCTGGCTGCAACATGTCTGATGTATTCTTCGTCATACCTGCAAAGAACGATAAACGCGTTTCACATAATGATTACGATATAACAACTTTTTTCACATGCAACAAATACTTTTCTTCAAAATCGAATATGTACTACTGGAAGACCGCATGGATTTAAACAGAACCCTGAGCTTCCGTGCAGCTTAATATATTCAGCAGATTTTTCGAAGCTAGGTTGGAGTCTTTTCAATGTGATGTCCTAACACCTGAAACAGCAGCTGAATACGTGAGGCACAGGCCACACAGATTACGTTCTATGCGCTGCGTGATTCCTAGGAATAAATCCCCGTTACAACGCGCCTAATGCTGCAGTACCCGTTCTACTGTAATGCGAATACTTCAATACAATTTCTTACCTTGTGCCGACGATTCTCCACACGCGTTGTTGCTGGTCCCACCGAGTCAGAAAAGTAGACTCGTCGGTAAACACAACCAGGTTTCACTCTTCTTCTCGCCAGGACAGGTGGTTGTGCGCAAATCGGAGACGTTCTTGCCTCTCTCTCTGACTCAGTAAAGGCCTCTGACAAGCAGTGCGACTGCGAAGCCCTGCCGCGTGCAGTCTACGGCGAATGGTCGGCAGAGATACCGTTAGTGCCATTTCCTGTCGAATCTCTTCTATAGTAAGTGTAGGCTCCAGATTTGCAGCTGCCACAATCCAAAGATATTCATCAGGACTAGTCACACGGGGCCTTCCTCCTCTTGGCGCATCCTCAACGCGCTCCTCATCCCTGTAGGCGCGAACGATGCGGTCTACAGAGTATCTCGTGCAGCCGATTATTCGAACAATATCCCGACGGCTTCGGCCAGCAATTGCAAGGGCAATTATGCGCACTCTTGTATTCCTGTCAATGCGTGGCATGGCTTCCACGACGACTAGTATTCAACTAGGCACTCTACAAGTATTCTTCTCTGAGCGCACAGCCCCGCCACGGCGGTCTAGTGGTTATGGCGCTCGACTGCTGACCCGAGGGTCGCGGGATCGAATCCCGGCCGCGGCGGCTGCATTTTCGATGGAGGCGAAAATGTTTGAGGCCCGTGTACTTAGATTTAGGTGCACGTTGAAGAACCCCAGGTGGTCGAAATTTCCGGAGCCCTCCACTACGGCGTCTCTCATAATGATATCTTGGTTTTGGGACGTTAAACCCCAGATATTATTATTATCTCTGAGCGCACAATTCTGCGGCTTTGATTTCATGCACTTTCGTTATCGCAATGTCATCATGCCAGTGTAGAAGCACAAAACTCGGGCGATGCAACGCTCGCACTTTATTTTATTCGTTGGTCTTGTTCAGCAAAAATATAAGTCATCGTCACGCTTCAAGTGCATGACACTTCGAAACCAGCGACCACGACGGCTTACGTCTGATTTAACGTTGCCTGGAAAACCTAGGACAAACGGGGGAAGGTAGCACCAGTTTTAGAGATAGGGTGAAGCCATCACTGCGATGGTGAAAGGCGGCTGCCTCCACCGTCTTTTTTTCTTTTTTGCTGTAGAACAGAGTGATGTCGACACCGAAGATAAAGCAAGTCTTATCCTGTGAAATAGCTTGTACGCCTGTTTTCCAGATTACATACGTGCAAGAAAGGCAGCAGGAAAGCGAAAGGATTCGCTCCTTCTTGTTAACGAAGAGCTTGACCACCGAAAATTTGACAGAGCGAGAGCAGTACCGGTTGCGGACGCAGGGTAGGCGCATGTAGCCAAAGCCCACCATATAACTTCTCGCCCCTCCAACGACGAATCCCTCTGCGCTTCACACGGTTAACGGGCAATACAAAATCGAGGCGACAGATTGAAGGTCATCGCGCATAGCCTCAACATATTAACAGGACATATGACGGCGCTTCGCGAAACTCTTATACGTGAGGCGTTTATTTTCTGGCATTATAGAGCATGAATTCACTTCTACGTTTCGTGAGCACAAAGTGCCGATAACGCAACTGTTATAGGTCGAAAGTACCGCACAGAGTAGCGCCGAACCATTCTGAACAGCGCTAGCTTCTGTAGCCCCTGAGCGCTTTCGTAGGCATTGCCTTCCAAGAGGCTCTAAACCCACTCAGGAGCGCGTGGCTCAGAACAGCATGCTAGCAACGCAGCAGTGAACGAGAACTCTTGGCGACACAAGCATACATTTCATTGTAATAAGAAGCAGTGTAAACGTTACAAGAAGACGGCAGACAAACAAAGGGCATCTAGCTACTGCTCTAATGAAAACAAAAAACACAAAAAGGTGGTGAACACAGTAGGCAAAGAATGCATGGGCTTTGCCTGTGACGTTCCTGCCCATCACTTTCTCGTAGACTTTGCAGCACTGCTTATTTCACTAAGATGTTCTAACTAGCCCCAGCACGAACTCTTCTGTAATTATTTCGGGCTCCAACCGTGTTCGTATGCAGCGAATTGGCTTGCGCAGACGTCTCAGAGAGCCACAGCACGTCCATAGGAAGTTAAACGCGTTATATTGAGCTCTGGGAAGCCGAAAAATACAGACAAATATACGGTGTGTAGATAAATGTGGCCGCAAGCATGACGCGTCAGTTTCCGTGACGCTGCCTCCTCGCTACCCGTTGCGCGATAGTAAACTTCGAAGAGCGAACAGCGAGAGCGAGAAGGGGAGAGGAAAGCAACCCCCCTCTCCCCACACACGCTCCACGCCAGCGTGCGCCAAGGCGTGATTGCGATCACAGCGCCCCGATAGCAGCGAGCCGGTGCTCCGTGGCCGGGCGCTGCGGCCTGGGAACTTTTGACCACCCCTGTACGTTATAGTCACAGTTGCAGTTGTTACACCATGAAACAAGGTGCTGCGCGAAGTAAACACGGACAAGGAAGTGAGCGAAGACGGGCGCAGACTCGCGACTGAATTTTATTGAACAACAAAACGCACATTCATACGGCACAAAAAGCAAAATCATCTATGCGCATGCGAGGAACCTGCTTTCATTATCGTACAATGTTATGGAGGTATCACTGACGCAAATGTCTCTTTTTTTCTTGATGAAGAAAGCCTCGGCAAGCTCACGTGCCAACTGGTTCTGACTACGCCTCAAAATTTTTGTCATTGCCAGCAAAGGCTGGCACGGTTTGCTACAGGCAGCCGACGGGCATGCGCTGCAGTGAATAGGCAAATTAGAACCTTGTCCGTTCTTTATCGAAAGCTGGTGTTTTCTTAGTCGTTCATTTATACACCGGCCCGTTTGGCCGATGTATACTTTCCCGCACGTCTGAGGGATTTCATATACCACCCCCGTCGAGCACTCGACGAACTGAGTGGCGTGGCTTTTAGTGCAAGCTTGCACGCTCCTATTTCCAGAGGCGATGCGGGGGCATAGTGACGCCAGTTTGCATGGGGCAGAAAACACCACCGGCACACCATAACGATTGGCAACATTCTTCAGGTTATGTGACACCCTATGGATATAGGGGACAACTGCCGGTCGCATTTTTTCACGACTTTGACACCCCTGAATGCACTAGCCTTGTACCTCTGGAGGAGCTTCTCCGCCACAGCAACCACGACTGCCGTAGGGTAACCAGCATTCATCAACCTGGCAATCTGTATGTTCAGGCTGTCATGCACCAGGTGAACACATGACTTTTCCAAGGCTCCCTTCAAACAAAACATGCCAATGGCCCGTTTAACTGTCTTGGAAAGCGCAGAATCGTACAATAACAGGTCTTTTCTGGCTCGCGGTGAGTACATCCAGCACGTGTGATCTGGTGTCAAAGAAAGGTTAATATCTAAAAACTGAATTCTATTCTTGTCCGGTAGTTCGAAGGTGAAGGTTAAACCTCTCCCGTGTCGTTCAAAGATCGCTAAAAGATCTTGCACTGAATTAGTGTGAGTCAAACCAGGTTGTTCTTTAAAAAAGTATCAGGTAGTCATCTACATATCTAAAAACTTTTAGCACTATATCCTGGTCCAAAGAGCACACCAAATCACGATCAACACTGGCCAAGAAAATATCAGCTAGTACAGGCGCTACGCATGACCCAATACATATGCCCTGCCGTTTAACAAAAACCTTGTTGCCAAAAGTAACATATGTTGAATCAAGGTAAAATTCCAGAAGTAACAAAAAAAATTATCCAGGGTCAGACCGCTAGTGTTCTGGAACTGTACGACACCATTACTTTCGATACATGATCTAACGGCACAAAACAGGGCTTCATGGGGAATAGAAAAGAACAAGGTCTCAATGTCAAATGAGACAGCGTAACCAACAGAAGACGAATCTTTTAAGAACGTGACCACTTCTCCCGATTTCCCGTTGCCAGGTACCCCTTTCGCTAACTATGCACCTTAAGGGCTTGTCAACTTTATGCGTTTTAACAGAAAAGAACAGTTCTAGGCTATTACTCTTGCAGTTCTTAACAGCACGTGACAGTCTCTCTAATGCCAAATCTTTGCACAGTTGTAGAGCTCGAGTTTTTACCTTGGTAGTTTTCACTTTCCTCGGTACAAAGTTCTTGGAGACAGCTTGAGTGGCCTTCTCGTGAAACATCCCAGCCGGAAGAACGGCGAAGCCTCCCTCCTTGTCTGCTTGCAAAAGCATGAGCTCATGCTGTTTGAAGTACGAGACAACCGCTCCCACGTCCTTCTGCAACGCCACCGATCCCCCACCTACGCGAACCTGGGTCCGGTTAGCAGTTCGCAACAAGCAGTCGACACCATCCAGGAGACACCTTTCGCGGTCGTCGTTACTCGCCTTCCTCGCAACTTGACGATTCAACGACAGCAATTCATGCGCCGGCACCTTAGGCTGCAAAGCATACTTTGGGCCTTTCTTCAGGATGTCACTTATGTTCGCTGGAAGATCAGTGTCGCCTAAAACAAAAAGGCCACCACCATGAGGCCTCCCTCGTCGTTTATCTTTGGGTAGACGTAGTAGAACACACTTCCACCAGAACTCCACCGTTTGGGCTGTCTGTTGCCGATAAGACCGCAGCTTCTGTTGACCAATCCACTCGGGGGCTGTTTGGTAGGCAAGCACCCGTAACCAGTCGTTCAACAGCCGAATTTGTCGCCAAAGCTCAGATTTCAGGATTCTACAGATGCGCTTCACATGGCCAACCGAAGGCAAAACGTGACCAAACAGAGTGATGATCTCTGTTGGCAGTAGATTTCTTTTCATGCAAAAACCAAAAAATCTTGCACGGCAGGTCGCAGCAGCAATCGCACTCACTATAGATGACACTTGACAGTTTGTTGGTTGAACACAAAAGAAAGGGCCCACTGTAGAAGAAATGGACTTCAATAATGCATGTTGCTGGGCGAGTCGGTCGTACATCATGAAACAACACGTTCATGATGAAAAAACACGTGCTAGATGTACTCACCGCGAGCCAGAAAAGACCTGTTATTGTACGATTCTGCGCATTCCAAGACAGTTAAACGGGCCATTGGCATGTTTTGTTTGAAGGGAGCCTTGGAAAAGTCATGTGTTCACCTGGTGCATGACAGCCTGAACATTCAGATTGCCAGGTTGATGAATGCTGGTTACCCTACGGCAGTCGTGGTTGCTGTGGCGGAGAAGCTCCTCCAGAGGTACAAGGCTAGTGCGATTCAGGGGTGTCAAAGTCGTGAAAAAATGCGACCGGCAGTTGTCCCCTATATCCATAGGGTGTCACATAACCTGAAGAATGTTGCCAATCGTTATGGTGTGCCGGTGGTGTTTTCTGCCCCATGCAAACTGGCGTCACTATGCCCCCGCATCGCCTCTGGAAATAGGAGCGTGCAAGCTTGCACTAAAAGCCACGCCACTCAGTTCGTCGAGTGCTCGACGGGGGTGGTATATGAAATCCCTCTGACGTGCGGGAAAGTATACATCGGCCAAACGGGCCGGTGTATAAATGAACGACTAAGGGAACACCAGCTTTCGATAAAGAACGGACAAGGTTCTAATTTGCCTATTCACTGCAGCGCATGCCCGTCGGCTGCCTGTGGCAAACCGTGCCAGCCTTTGCTGGCAACAACAAAAATCTTGAGGCGTAGTCAGAACCAGCTGGCACGTGAACTTGCCGAGGCTTTCTTCATCAAGAAAAAAAGAGACATTTGCGTCAGTGATACCTCCATAACATTGTACGATAATGAAAGCAGGTTCCTCGCATGCGCATAGATGATTTTGCTTTTTCTGCCGTATAAATGTGCGTTTTGTTGTTCAATAAAATTCAGTCACGAGTCTGCGCCCGTCTTCGTTCACTTCCTTGTCCGTGTTTACTTCGCGCAGCACCTTGTTTCATGATGTACGACCGACTCGCCCAGCAACATGCATTAATGCAGTTGTTAGAGTTGCGTTACAGCTGTCATGCTTATGCTTGTTCGTTGTGACGGAGAACGCACGCACGTTTCACGAACCCGTGTGTATGTGTAGAAGGGGTTCTTCACAGTTCTTGAACAATGTCATCATCACCGTGATGAGTGAACACCAGCAGCTGGACCGGACTTGTTAATCGGATTCTTTCGTGATCACGGCTACGAGGGGTCTAAGTGTAGCGAAGTGCGAGGTCCAGTACAGCTGGTGGAAATCCTGGGTGCCTCTTACGATGAAATGATCTGTGATGCCTCCTGTCCTGGTCGTGGCAGCGAGGTCTTTTGATGCTCTGTCAACATGCAAACCGTATTTCACGCAGTATAAGGACCAGTCGTTGCCGGGTCTTGATAAATCAATGTTGAAGTCACCGGTAATGATGAGAGGCCTGGTTCTCTTGGCAGGTTTATTGTAGGAAGCACTGACTCCGGTTTTTGAGTAAGCCACGTGGTGCACGTTGGGGACCACGTAGACGTGTGCATGGTAGTTGAGCGTCTTCCAGGGGTGTTCTGTCTTCAGCTTCCTCACTTTCCTTGCGTCCACCGCGGTGGTGTAGCGGTTGCGGTGCTCGGCTGCTGACCCGAAGGTCGCGGGTTCGATCCCGGCCGCGGCGGTCAGATTTCAATGGAGGCAAAATGCTAGATGCCTGTGTCCTGTGCGATCCCGGTATACGTTAAAGAATATCAGAAGGCCAAAATTTCTGGAGCCCTTCGCTACGGCGTCTCTCATAATCATATCGTTGTTTTGGAACATAAAACTCCTACTATTATTATTGTCACTTTCCTTGCGTGCCAATGCGTGTGTTCTCGGTTGATGTGTTGGTTGAGACTCTGTATCACCTGTGGCACATACCCGCATAACATAAACTCTGGTATGCGGGTATGTGCCACACGTGACTGAGAGAAAGGGTTTCATGGCGTACGCGACAGGTATTTTGCGTTATTCATGCCATGACGAGTGAATCATGTTCGTCATACACTGATCCCCTGCTGTGCCAATTTTGGTATATTACAAGTTATGGAGACGACCAGAAGAGCGCTCGGACGTAGGCGGCTAGATAGATAGATAGATACGTAGATAGAAATGGCCAAAGTGCCTGAGGTTCGCTAAGAAATGCTTCGCATTTAAAAAAAGCCCATGAGCAAGTGAAGTGGGGACACTACAGCTCATTAGTTTTATTAAATGCTTTTTGTTAACGTTGGCAGATCAATTTTTCTGCACTGATTAGTACACCACTTCTGACATATTTCGTAATGGTCAAACGAAGAATATGCACGAACAAAGTGTACTTAAATACAGCTCTACAGCTCGAACTTTCTCCATGGGCTCGGATCCAACTCCAAAAGGTTACGACTGCACTCGCAGCATGGGCACTTGCGCAAATAAAAGTTTATGCACACTAATGTACAAGCGAAGCCCTAGCTTATTGCATTCGTTCTCATAGGTGTGTGTCACAAACCTTTTACTAGTTCAGCTCTAGGGCAAGAAAGTAACTACAAGCGGAATTCAACTGTTTACGGAAACGGCATAAGTTTCTGTCGCACAAATTGAACGGTGTTCTTAGGCTCCAAGAAAATACAAAAACTGTCACGCTGAAAATAGTTCCAAGTAGAGACGCGTACTGCGCGGAGAAATTTCATCGTCGCGAGTAGAAAACACCGCAGAACAAGGAATGCAAGAACTTACCTTGGCGTGAGTTGACACCGGCGCGAAGCGCGTTCTCTGCTCCGGCTAGGTAAAAGTGGGCTAGGGGCGTTCTCCTCCTCAGTACCTAGGCCAGCGGCCGTCTTCAGCGAGAAAAAGTGCCCAGAAGCGCGTTTCAGGCACTATCGGGTGGCGGCGCGGTGGTCACTCCCTGTAGCGGCCACGAAAACAAATGTCGCCCCCCCAGTGCGTGTCTGAAATTACGGTCCCTAGAATATACTGGCTAGTCTGCCGTCTCCGCCGCGGCCTCTCGGGGATGCTTGCGGCGGTGGCGCTGCGGGCAATTGGAGTTTAGGGAGCCTTAATACACACACGTACAGTGGCTCTAACCACTGTAACACACGCCTCCCGCCCGGTTTTAGGGCGGTGACATCTCCAAAAGTGCGGCCGCTAGTAGCCGCCAGATTTGGCAGGCAGCCCAGTTGCCATCCTTAGCCGCCGCTAAATTTGGCGGGCCGCCATTTTGTTTCTCACTTGCGGGTCGGCGGCCGTGATATATGCCCGTGAAGGGTTTGGTTAGCGTGCAGAGCTAACATATCGCACTTTCGAAAACATGAAGGTTGGCATTTTCAACATCGTGAGTGCAATGCCGCAAGCCTTCGCGGCCGTTTCACTGGGGATTTCTCGCATATATGCGCACTATGTGATCGCACATGACGTGGTCGTGTTTCGCCGTAAGCTGCTCGCCTTTCCTTTCATGGTCGTACTGTCGAAGAGGTTCGTTCTCGTAGCATTGCGTGCGCGTGCATGCATGTAACATGCACGTTGTCGCAGAACGCTTCGGTGCTTCTAAGTGCTGCTATTTTACACGGTCGTGCACAGGAGTATTGCTCCTGTCAACGGCCTATGACTGTATGGAGCAAAACATTTTGTGTAAGGGTTTCTCAATGAAAACCGTGGTTTTCCTCCTACGCAATCCAACTACGCAGATAATTATAATATTTCACTATTTCTGTAAACAAGGCGTCGTTCCCACATGCACAGGGCATTTTTGCGCGTGCCAGCCAGTGGCCAAATCTACCATGGCTGTGCACAGCCTTGATTACTATAAATTATTTTGAACACTACATGTAAACTAAGTGAATGAAAGAACTCGGAAGACGAAATACGAGGCATTTAATTCGGAAGTAATGAAAGGATGCATGAACATAAATGGCAGCTCTGAAATAAATTATTTTGAACATTACATGTAAACTAAGTGAATGAAAGAACTCGGAAGACCAAAGACGAGGCATTTAATTCAGAAGTACTGAAAGGATGCATGAACATAGATGGCAGCTCTGAAATAAATTATTTTGAACATTACATGTAAACTAAGTGAATGAAAGAACTCGGAAGACCAAAGACGAGGCATTTAATTCAGAAGTACTGAAAGGATGCATGAACATAAATGGCAGCTCTGAAATAAATTATTTTGAACATTACATGTAAACTAAGTGAATGAAAGAACTCGGAAGACCAAAGACGAGGCATTTAATTCAGAAGTACTGAAAGGATGCATGAACATAGATGGCAGCTCTGAAATAGCATATTTACAACCCTTGCATGCATTTGTGATGCTTTTTTTAAGAATAAGCTTACAAGAGTCAGGCCTTATGCCTTGCGCTGTGGAACTACAGCAGGGGTGCTATTCTGGACTTCCGCCATTTTCTGTCAAATTTGACGTAGGCGTGACGTGTACACAATGATGACGCAAACGCATGAAATGCTTGCGAAACGTGACGTGAAGGGGACATAAGATGCAAAGAAACGTGCAATTAAATAGTATTTTGTATCTGAAATTGGTAATGCAACAACAAAAAAATAAAAGATTAGTTTTAAAGTTGTGAAGCAGACGATATCGTCTGCAATTTAGCGCCATATTTAGAGATGAGCGACAAAGCCATAGTAACTTTTTTAGCCAATAAGCGAGCCAGCCAAGCCAGCGTCGACATTGCCGACATCGTTATTTCGCTGGTTGTTTTGTGTAGGTGTTCTGTGGTTATGTTGGCAGATCGCCGAACAGTGGGCCGCGATGTTGCATTTTTTTACCGATCATCCCCGTATGGGGAGGGTGGTTTGCGACTTACTACCGCAGGTACGGCGGGAGCCGTGACAGACGATGACAGAGCGCCTTTACCGCCTGGGCCTCAGCAGCAGGCCGCCGCCGGAGTGGCGGTGGCTATGGCGAACTAAAGTGGCGGCAGCTCGAGCTCGAGGCGCAGAATGACGGTGCAGTCAGGTAAGCTTGCGTTTTACTCGGGTGGTGTCGACGTTTCAGCTATGCACATGTCTATTGCAGGAGAACAGGCGGAGGGCCGTTCGATTTGGCGACGCACGTTTCGGTGGACGACGCCCGCATCGTTACAAGTATGCGCGTCGACCCCGTCTTGGGCTGCGGCGGCCCTTCGTTCCCAGGGCCCGCGGCGTCCAGAAGCGCTGCCGATAGTATAGAGCTAAGGAGCTGCACAGCATTGCAAGTGTTAATAATGCCCCTTCTGTTCCTTCTGTCTTTTTTGTTGCGGTGGCTGTTCCGCGTCTAGTTTATCTTAAGTAATGTGCCAACTAGCCCAACAGCCAGCTGAGTTATTTATAACGTCTCCGATGCGCGAAGTATCTTCCTGAACTGTCGTGATCATTAAGATGGTGCTATATGTTTTGCTGAAAATGCGTAAGGACTACTGTAAGTAAAAGTTAAACCTTGTAAATATACATAAGCAGAAGCAATAAGAGTTAAGTTTCAGGACCTCACGTTACGCGCGATCAGTTGAATCTGAAAGATAAAGTCTAGGCGAATCTCAATCCACAGAAGTGATGCATCTCCGAAGGTGTTAACTGTGGAAGGTACTTCCACGTTGCTTACAACATACGGATAAGAAGTGCATAATGGCCACAGATAAAGAAGAGGAATTGTAGTATTTCATGCAGTTGATGTTACATTGGACTGGCAGCACTAAGAAGTGCACAAACTGCATTCAAAGAGATGTCTTTTATGCAGATGTGCAGGTTTCAAAAACTGGCTGGTATAATATTAGAGGCATTCTTTGTTGTTGTTGGCAGCAGTGAATGATAAGACAATGATGTAAGCAATGAGACAACTTGACTCCTTTTTATTATTGCAAGGATGATGAATTGACTCACAATGATGAACTGACAGAAGAAGATCAATTGACTCACAATACATTCTGAAATATCATGTATTACTCTTGCATGTGAACTTTTATAGTCCACCAGAGAAACCAGGACAGAAAGTAGCTACACAGTGCTGTGCCCACGTTGCCCCTTTCGGTACTGGTTCGTTTTGTGCCTATAAGCGTTTACATAGATTACCAACCACAGCAAGCTTGTGCACTTGCATGTACGAGTGGCTACTACATGAATAGAGCTTTTGTACACACCTGCCAGACTCGTACAGTCATCACACGGGTTCGCGTTGTGAATAAAGTGCTGAAAACAATGCTCTGGAATGGCATTCAATGTTGCATGCACTGCTGCAAAATAACACAGGCTGTTTACAGAGTCACTATGGTCTCAACAAACTAGTCCTGCTATGAGTTGCGGCAGAAGCTGAGCATGCTTTTGCCTAACTGCTTGGTACAATTAGCATGCTCTCAATGAACGAACACAATGAAGCTTTTGTCAGAATACAATTCCTGCAAGAACACAAGTACAGGGGATATGTATAGGATCGAGCACAATGCAAGTGGCTACTTTGTCATGGGAAACAGCATGAGCTTCTTGTGTTTCACGTTTCTGTGCACATCTCGCAGGAATGTAAACCCCATTACATCGAGTCGTGCCCAGCTGTGAACCACTACAGAGCGTGATCCTGCCTTTGCCTACCCGCCTGGTACATGTCCACTGCAGCCGTATCGTCGCTATTGTTGTTGTAAAGGTCCGCATATTCTCATTCGAGTTCTTCAGTGCAAGGGATGTCGTCTGACTCAGGCAGCTGCTGCCAGACACCGAGGTTGTGAAGCGCGACACAAACTGCGATGATCTTCGACGTGAAGAGTGGGCCATAGTAGTGTTCTGTACCTCTGCAAGCACCGAAAGTTGGCCTTGAGGACTCCACTGCACAGTTATACGACGCACCGCAGTGAAGAGTGGGTGTGGTGGAATCGGGCAGCAGAGGATTCTGCAGGATGTGCTCCAGGGATGGGGTTAAGCAGCCAAGATTGAAGCGAGCATGCACTACCACCTGTGGAGGACAGTGCTCCAATTAGCATAATATGAATGTATACATGAATATTTACTATTCCTTTCTCACTTTTTTTTAACTTATTCGAAGACATCGTGTCACTGATATGCACTGCTTTCCTTTTTTTTACAGCTAGACATATTGACAGAATTGCTTGTCTGGTTAGGTTACATAATTACGGCTTTTGAAATGCTCCAACGAAAAAATGGCTTTATCAAGTCAATTCCTTCGTCAGGAGGAATGACAACGAAGCTACTGAACTGCAACCTTTAACTTCTTTCATAGAGAAGAAGGGGCGAGTGACAGAAAGCGCACCTTCTTTGGTGGTAAGGGTGTTGTGCTTTCTTTTGATTGCATGGGACTGATGTGCGGCTGCAGACGGTCAGCGCACTCAAGGCTTAGTTTCCCTTAGTTTTTTTTAGTGCTTAGGCCTTCAATGAAAAGTGACAGCAGGTTTCTTTTGCAACCGTTTGAGTTGTTTTTTAGTGCTTTTTATGAACCATGACTGAAACACCTTTGAGTTGTCAGTTCACTTATTTTATTGTTATATAGCACATGGCTGTGCTTGCTTATTTGTATTTTTTATGCAAGTTGTCCTTTCTACACATAATTGTATTTATGAATGTACAACATCTATGGCAGTTGTATTTGATGTATTCTTTTTTTTAACATAGCCTCAGAGTGTAGCATTTTCTGTATCGTCGTATGCTTACTATTTATTATTTCACCACTTTATAATAAAGGATCATACAATGTCTTCATGAAAGTTTATTTTATGCTTGACCTTTTTATTGCACTAGTAGTCTTTCCCATGACCATAAAAAGACAAGCTGCAATTATACACTGAGAGCAAGTCGGATTATTGTGTGCCGCCTCGGGTCTCAGTATGACTTGGTTTCTCAAATGTGTGCATGAGAGAATTTTCATTCAAGGGAACACGAGTGCCACTAAAGCAGATAGTGTTCGACCAAGTTAGCTGCCAGTAATAACATACGGGGCAGAAATTTGGACAAAGAGACTTGAGTAATTAAGAACCATGCAGCGTGTAATAAAATTACCATGAATAATGTTTTGCTACACTAAGACACCACACAAGCATTTTCACGCTTGCATACCAAGCAGCTATTCACCAACCTGGCCACGGCGTCCACTGCCCAGTCCTGGCTCACGGTGGATGTCTTCCACATAAAGGCGTCGTGCACGGGCCCCGAGTGCGAGGGCAGTCACCGGCAGGGTTGGTCACATACCTGCAGAGCGTTGTTTGCGTTGGAAGGAAGTCGGCAACAGCAATACAACCAGCTACATGCAGAACAACTGTAACTGTGTGGTCCAACGCACTTATTTCTCTCGAGTTGCTTTCGGAGCGCAGCTTCGACAGCTGTATCTTTCATTTCATATGTGGCAGTTACTGCATGTCTGCATATCACTGTTTATGAAATTAGAGCGCAATCAGCACGTTTGATTTCCTTTCATGCATTATTTTTCTTAAAAGCTGCCACGATCAAATATGAAGCTCGATGAACTTTTTATGGTGTCAAGTCACCCCTGCCAAAACTAAATAGTGACGGAAACTTCGTTTACCGCGACTACTGCGTTCTTTTCTATCACTGCAGTTGGAGCCACGGCAAATGTCGTTAAAATACTGGAGAGTGGCGAAAAGCTTCTACTAACAGCATGCGCGGGATTGAATAAGATGAAATTTTTTCTCACCACCATGACGCTGAGGGCGTAAAAGTTCTTGCGGCAAAAGTAAGCAGCCTCGTTGCCATCGTCCTTTTCATACGGCGCACTTATGCACACGAACGTGTCGCCGACCACTTCAACGCAGCCTTCAAACCTTGCATCTATGTGGACAAAGCCTTCCTTTTGGCAGGGAGGGCGACCCACTCATTGCCGAGGCGCTCGACGATCGCTTCCATGACAGCATGAATCGTGAGACCCACACTGGACTAGCTCGTCGCCACGTCCTCGTTGTTCGCGATCGCGTCGTGGTAACTGCCGGTGGCGAACAAGCGAAGGGCGCAAAGTACTTCTAGCTGAACAAAAACAACAACAACAGTCGGGGCTGTTCTCGTGACCGTACGCCGCCTCTCCAGGTCCTGGCGAAGCTCCCCGCACAGCCATCGCACAGTGTCCTTCGTCAGCCGGCACCGCAGTTGAAACAATTGATCGGTCATCACAAAATCATCGCGGTACTCGCGGAATTCTTTCTTCCCGCAGCTCCAGCCACAACACAACAAAGGGCAGCGCCATTTTTCTTCGCTTATCTAGCGTTCTCTTGCGGCGAGAACCGCAACTTCGAACAAGCCAAATTAAAGAATAACCTTTTATTTTTACAAACAAGCTTCATGTACAACACTTTATAATATTACTAACCGAAAACATGCTTGTAAAGTAACTCACGGAATGACATCTACACATACGTATGTGAGGCTGCACATCGAACAAGCAACTCAATTTACAACAATATGGCGGCCAATTTTGGGCACTTCATCGTTCTCACATTTTGAGCTGCAAATTTGGCAGGATGCAACGTCACGCAACGTCAAATTGACGCTACAAAAAGTGAGGTGCTGTGACGCAATGGGCGCCATCAGTGCAATGTCCAATCGTGTTGCAGACATGGCGGCTCTTCGACAAGCGAGCAGTAGTTTCGATAAACCGCAAGTTGACCGTAGGCACAGCTCAATACCATATTTCGGTTTCGTTGTTCCACCCAAACCTTTATTTCTACATGACAGAGTAGGCGAAGCGTTACTTCGAAAAAAATTAACTATTTTTTGGCACGTTACGTCATCGCGGATTCCTGTGTCGTAACGCCGTTGCAGCGCCACAATGCGAACGACCTCGCGTGACCAATCAAATCATCAACATGGCGCAATTTGACAACATGGCGGAATTTGACAATGTCCAGAATAGCACCCCAGCTTTAAGAAATACAGACGCATTCAGTGCAACGCAGGCACAATGTACCTCACCGCGTGCAAGTGAGTGCACGAAGATATTCAATGTTCACCTATGGTTCAATAAATGGAACTTCACAAAATTTGTTGCAGATGGATTAATCAGACAATCTTTACGTTACGTAAAATTGTTTTGCTGCATTATCAGAAATACCTTTTTGTCATGAATCACCAACAAGCAGTGCTTAAAGTCTCCCTTCGTCGGAGGAGGGGGGCCCTCAGAGAACGGCGACCTATTATATATATATATATATATATATATATATATATATATATATATATATATATATATATATATATATATATATATATATATATATATGTATATATATATATATATATATATATATATATATTATATATATATATATATAATGGTCTAAAACTGAACGAATGCTTATGAATGCTACACAAAGAAATACATCATTCAGAGTCTATTTTGCGTGTTTGCTGAGTGTGCCGATCCAATCAAACACTAAAAAAAGGGAATTTTAGAAGTAATTTTTCAAGAATAACTTGGGATGTCAAAGGATAACTATACGCAAACTCAAACCAAATAAGAAAGAAAGGGAGAATAGACTCCCAAAAACCAAACCAAATAACCAAATCAAACCAAATCAGTCTAGCTGCAAAGCAGAACATTAGTTCGCTCACTGCACTGAGAACCCCAGGCACGACAATGCTATATTTTATTGTTACACGTACTTGCCTAAAAAAAGTAGGCAAAATACATGCATCTTTCGCACTGCAACAGACTCGTAATGCACAACTAAACAAATGAAGATTGACTGTTGACCTAAAGAGACGAAGGTGAACCTTCACTGACTGACGAACAGGTAGCCTCACGCACAGGCGCCTCGTTGAAAAGCAGGGTTGCCAATGACGGCTACTTTTCGCGAAATTGGCGAATTTGAGAGGCCCGTGGCGACCTAAAATATGAACGGCGACATGGCGAACACACACACACACACACACACACACACACACACACACACACACACACACATGCATCCATTTGCCCTCACTAGAGCTCGCTCATGCTTGCGGACCGTCACTCACCTTTGCACTAACCTCCATTCGTAAATGTCCGACTACTACTCGGAACAACCTGCATTCGCTTCCTGTTCATACTGCGTCGACTAAGCCTTATGGTATGTCAGCACTGATGTCTTCACAACCTTCGTCAGTCACTGAACCTCTATTACTCGGCTGTGAAATGAATGTGGGACGAGCAAATTTCAATGCACTTAAGAATCGGCATGCCTATTTATCGCATGCAGTGCAAGTCATTTTTAAAAGACGAGCTATAGAGAACTTTCTGAGCCTCTATATGCAGCTTAATATCACTGTACAGAACAGAAGCCTCGCAATAGTTTGGTTAACAAGCATGTCAGTGGCTGGCAATACAACACATTTTCATTATCTTTTCTATGTCGACAAAGATAGTGGTCATCAGCTTTCAACTAGCCTTTGTAAGCGACCGGATAGCATGTCCTTCTGCCTGGCAAGAATATAAAGAAGAAGAATTTTACTGTAAGCACGCACTAAAATGAAACTGATGCGAAGGGTAGGCGTACGTATGTTTAGCAAAAAGCTGTACTTCAGAAGTGCCTAAAAAACTGTGGGGTATAACATGCTAAACCCACGATACGATTATGGGGCACGAAATATTGGGGCTGTCCAGGATTAAGTTCGGCAAACCTGCGTTTCCTGAACGCGTACAAGTGTTATCGCATTTGGACCCCATCAAAATGCAGCCGATATGGCCGGGAATTGGACTCACATCCTCGAACTGAGCAGTTCAACACCTACCTGCTAAGCTATGATTGCTAATCAAGGAGTTATTTACACTGACATAGAAAAAAAATGTCAAGCTTGAAACCCATTGCGCCGATTTTCATTAGGTTTGCTTCAGTTAAAAGAAGATATTTACCCGCTCTCACCAAAAACTTTCAATTCAGGCCATGAGGAAGATTTCTGAAGATCACTTTTTAAAAACCACAGAATTGAGCTGACAGCTTGGCAGGAAGTGACAGTTGTGTAAACTGCAATCGCATAAAACATTAAAAGGAAACATGTAGAGAAACGTTTTGAACACTAATTTCTGAGCACGACTTTGTACAATTCTTGGCATCAGTTAAATAATGAAGTTCACAGATGCTCGAGCAGATGTAGTTTGCACAGCTGTGATATCTGCGTTTGCTGCAAAAGGAAATGTTTGTAAACTTGGTGCTGAGCCTTCTCTTGCGACTTTGCGCAGAATAAGCAATAAAAAAGAAAAAAAAAAAAACGGGACCCAACACAAGTTTTTCTGTATTCGGTATAACAGGTCATTTTTTCTTTTTTGCTTACATATGACTGTTTCGCTACAGATATCTTTTCATTCAATCCAACGGTTGCCTCACGATATCTCGGTGCTTTATGTGCATTCCAACGTGAAAACTACAGTTGGACGGAGGTAAAACTTTCTCTCGAAATATGATTGGAGGTCAGGCGAGTTGGTGCAAGTGGTGTAGCCAGCGGGTGGCCCACCGGGCCCGTGCTCACCCCCCCCCCCCCCCCGAAAAAAAATTCTGCCTAGGCCACTGGTTGGTACGAGTCCACGTAACGGTTGTACACGGGAAAGTCCAGATTCACGTTCACCCGCGCCTGCGGTAGCCCCCCTCCCTTTTTTTGATGCTGTGTAATCGTAATTAATGTAATCGATGCGTGGCAGCTTGCAGTTTGCAATCGTATAGCGTACAAATTACGTCACTATGTAACTGCGGTACGGACAGCATTGCAAAACACAGTACTCACCATGCATACAGATGATGACAGCGTCTCCAACCACCGGTCTCGCTTGATTTGGGCCAGCCAACGTTTCTTTGGCGTTGGGCTCGACGGGAAACGAAACATTCTCACTCCGTTCCGACTGTTGTTCGAACATTGTGGAACGCAACAATCTGTCATGCTTTGTTCGCTGCGAGCAGCCGGTGACGCAGTGCAGGCGAACGTTGACGCGCGAGCGCACCACAGAAAGCGTAGAATTCACGGCGTCAAGTTCCACTCGTCGAACTGCACAGGTAGAGCACGTGTAAGCACTATTTCCATGGTCGTTGCAGTGCTACATAACTAGCGCTGCGAGCGCGGAGACAACCTGCAACCACCTGAACACTCACGGCACTGACATTTTACCACGTTGAGACGGCTGATCTGAGAATCAAGATGGCGGCAGACAAAGTTGGCAACAAGGGCGACCGTCAAAACTTGCGGGCGTCGGCATGTACCCTTTCAAAGGCTCGCACCACCCTAAAACCGGGCGGGAGGCGTGTGCGTATGAAGGCTTCCTATCGGAGTTGCTTGAGCAGACGCCCCTCCCGCGACTCTCGCTTACGGGCGGGCTGGCGGAGCCGTTCACAGCCGCGCTCTCGCGTTTGCTTACCTTTTCACGTCGAAGGTCTGCGGTGTTTGCTTTAATTACAAAACGTGACATTGAGTACAAATAAGTAAGGAATACTTTAGCGCTAGTTAAAGTTGCAGAAGAGCACGAAGCCTGGCGTCACACAAGTTACCCGGTGATGACCACCAACCCTCAGTGCATCCGTCCTGCTTATCACTTCACGAGACAGAATTGAGAGCATCAGAATTTTTAATCTTTATTGGTTCCTTGACATGGGTTTCGTCAGCGTCATTTAATTGCATCTTCTCATCTTTAGCAGCTTCGTTCTTTGCCGCTTTACTTCTCTTTCGCTGTTCAGTGATTTCGTGAAGAAGCGGAAGCTAAGTAAAATGTAGAACTTCACGAGGATTTTGTGATGGAATTTGAATGTTCTTCACATCCCAGATGAGGCAAGTATGTTTTTTTAAGAAAGCGCTGAAATCCACAATGCTCTTTTCATGCAGCTTACTCACGCTGAAATAATAAGCGGTCAAACTATTTGCAAGTTTTGCAATAGCTGCTTTGAGAGGTCCGGAGGGGTATATCAGTACTCTAAAAGAACTTGTTGTTGGGCTAGTTGGTAGATCATTTCCAAAAACTTAATTAGAGCGCAACCACACGACACATTCACACACCCACACACCCACACACCCAGACATCCACCACGCACAGCGCTCACTTCCAACTGATTTATTGATCGCACGGGCTTGAATATATACATGTTGCACATGCGCGCATTAACATCAAAAAAGCCAACACACACACAATCAAGACACACATTTTTTTCCTGCTCCTTCCACATCACAGTCTAGATCTGATGAACTGAAATTCACTCGGAAACAGAGATAGCGACGGGGTGCTTACACAGCGGTCCTTGTCTTTTTCTATGGAAAATGCCTCTAACACTTCACGTGCAGTTTTCCTTGTGCTTCTGCCAAGAATCTTTGTCTCGGAGAATCCTGCGTCACAGCCACACATTATAGCATGCGCAACCAGGTGCGCATACTTGTCATCTCGTTTTATTAGTTTTTGGGCGTGTTCCCTTAACCGGTCATTAACACATCTTTCTGCAATTAACACATCGTGTGCAATTTTTAGATTTGAGCCTCACGTGGAACGATGAGCACTTTTGCTGGTTTTTTCATCCCCGTGGTAAGAAGGAGCTGTTGCCGTACGACTCTGCCCACTCAACGATTGTCAAGAGGGGCGTAGCCTCTCTCTGCTTGGAATCGGCGCTGAGGAGGTCCTGTCCACACAGCATGCAACGTAGTTTTCATAATCAGGTGAGCCGATTAGAGGCTGCTGGCTTCCCTCGATCGGTCATCACGGCCGTTGCTGAGTCTCTGCTGCAGAAGTTTAAACGTGGAACAAGGGAAGCGACGACTGCTACCCAGCCCTCAAGGATTAGGCCACAAGTTGTGCCATACATCCATAAGCTCTCGCACAATTTCAAGAAAGTCGCGGGTAGGCACGGTGTACCGATGGTCTTTTCGGCGCCCGAGAAAATCGGGAAGTTGTGCCGACGTATTTGCGATAGCAAAAAGCGCGGCTGCGAGAAGAAGCATGAGAGGCCTTTTGTAAAATGTTCCACGGGGGTCGTGTACTCGATACCGCTATCCTGCGGCAAAGTGTACATCGGTCAAACCGAAAGATGTGTTAATGACCGGTTAAGGGAACACGCCCAAAAATTAATAAAACGAGATGACATGTATGCGCACCTGGTTGCGCATGCTATAATGTGTGGCTGTGACGCAGGATTCTCCGAGACAAAGATTCTTGGCAGAAGCACAAGGAAAACTGCACGTGAAGTGTTAGAGGCATTTTCCATAGAAAAAGACAAGGACCGCTGTGTAAGCACCCCGTCGCTATCTCTGTTTCCGAGTGAATTTCAGTTCATCAGATCTAGACTGTGATGTGGGAGGAGCAGGAAAAAAATGTGTGTCTTGATTGTGTGTGTGTTGGCTTTTTTGATGTTATTGCGCGCATGTGCAACATGTATATATTCAAGCCCGTGCGATCAATAAATCAGTTGGAAGTGAGCGCTGTGCGTGGTGGATGTCTGGGTGTGTGGGTGTGTGGGTGTGTGAATGTGTCGTGTGGTTGCGCTCTAATTAAGTTTTTGGGGTATATCAGGCCTCCGTTATCAAAGTGCGCTGTGAATAGGGAGGCCTGATCACTCCCCGTTGCTGTGTTTCTGTCTGATGTGAAACATCTTGCGCAACTCTCGCACTGCGTCTTCTTTAGCGTCATACGCGCACATAACCAGCAATATAGTAAGTCAGCATATCGTGGCTTTTTTTTTCACATATGCACTGTGGTCTGGGCCTGACGCTAGTGCAGTCTCCGCACCACTGAAATCTCCACCATCAATGATGCTGTGAACGACGTTAGCTGTGGCAGGAGTGTGCGACTGTCATTCCCAGATAAAAGAGAGCTGATTACTTGCGGCGAACAGTTCCCCGACTTTGGTGGTCTTGCGAGGTTGTAAAAAAATGCAAGGGCATTTATAGTAATAAAAAATCGAGCAGCAGTGGGATGATCATTTGTGCCAGAGGACTGCCGAACAATTCCAAATATATTTTCGACCTTGTCCTGGCTTAAACTTGAGGTCATCAAATATAAAAAAACCAGCAGACCTAAGGAATTCGAGCAGTTGCACTGTGCTCTCAATTGTGACAGGGAGCCCTTGAGCTGTGCTCGATGAAAGAAAACCGCCAATTGTGTTCGTGGCGCGTGTCTCCCATTCTTTTAAATAACCCAGAAATTCTTTCAGAAACGCACAGTTAGGTGAATTTGGGTAGAGGGCTTTTTCTTGGCGTTCGGGAGGTCATTATTCTAATTAACTTGTTCATAATTTTAATAAAGCTTTGAGTTGGCTCCACGGGGCCGCAAGCTTTCTCGACCTTCCTCGTCGGCTTACAGCCTGCAAATAATGAAACCATCTGTTTCTGCTTTCTCACGTGAAGCCATTATACAGTGACGAATCCTCGTCGTTTGTTGGAAGGACGCTTTAGGCTCTTTTTCGGTGGTCTAAAGCGTATAATAAACAGTATTTCTATTTTTGTACTCTAATGAGGACATGTGCGCTCGTTAGCGTCTTACGAAAGGGCGACCTGTACCGAAGAACAACCTAAACGTGAAAAGCCGAAAGGCGAAAAGCAGCGCGAGTCTGTTATGTGTGTTCTCTGTTTTGGAAATGTAACCAATTTCGAATACCTTGTACTACGATGTGAGAGAACGGTCAGCTATCCCTATACCTAAAAAAAAAGCAAACGAAAGAAATAAGCAGCGCGAAACATGTGCCGTGGGCGAGCAGTCGACGAATTGACAATGAACGACACATCTGGTTGAGTATTTCTTGTGTCGCGAATACATGTGTCCTTGTGCCGCGCTTCGCACCTATTTCCCGCTCATTCCGGAATACCACAGTGCCATTAAAGAACGAGCCTATAGTTTCAATGGAGGAGCCAAAAACCAAATACAACGCACATTATGAAAGCCAACACCCCTTTTATTTTATAATTTCGAACCTTGTGGTCAGATACTCGTGGAAAAGATCCCATACGTCTGTTCTTCGGCTGATACACATGGTTCTGATGTGCCAAGCTTCTGCTGTAAATGTCTCAGCCCCTGGGAGGCGCAACTTATTTGTGGCGTCATTGTAGGGCTATATGGTCTTCCGACTGCCGCCTCCCTGGACCCAGCAAGGACAAAAATAATGTTTTGTCTCTCTCTCTCTCTCTCTATATATATATATATATATAATTTGTGAAAAACTTGGTACTACAATATAGGAAACAAAACAAATATTTATTTTACCCTAACAGTTTCGGCTGGCGGTCCAGCCTTCTTCGGAGGATGCAAGTGAAATGAAACGGCCATGGCAGAACCCGCTGCACAAGGGCCGCCCACCCAGTTTGGGGGCCAGACGATACTTAAAAAAAAAAACAAAAGAGAGAGAAAAAATAGAAAAAAAAGGAAAGAAAGAGTGGAGCCGGTTGATGAGCCGGAAAGAGTGGAGCGGTTGATATCAACCGGCTCCACTCTTTCTTTCCTTTTTTTTCTGTTTTTTTCTTTTTTCACGAAAAAGAAAGGGTGGGGGCGCAATTTCAGCCTTGCATCGTGGCCAGAGTCTTCCCACAGCTGGAGCGGGTCCCATGTACCTCTTCTCGTGTGTACACGGCCCGGCGCCGAGAGCTAACCGCCGAACCACCTGAACTTGGACGCCGCGTGTGTGATTTGTAGAAGCGACATTTGTCTTTTCCCCTTTTCCTTGGTCCCTTGCTCACGCCGCTTTTTATCTACCGTACGAAGATAAGACGGTCACAGCCCGCCTCCGGCGGCTCTCCGCCTTTCCTCCCACTGTTCTTTCCCTCCCTCGTTTTGTCACTGTTGCTTCCTTCGTTAGTCCTCTCTTTTTCTATTTTTTCTATCTTTTTTGTTTCTTTAAGTATCGTGTGGCCCTCGAACTGGGTGGGCGGCCCTTGTGCAGCGGGTTCGGCCATGGCCGTTTCATTTCACTTACATCCGCCGAAGAAGGCTGGACCGGGAGCCGAAACTGTTAGGGTAAAATAAATATTTGTTTTGTTTCCTATATTGTAGTACGAAGTTTTTCGCAATTTTTATTACGGTAGCCAGAAGGTGTCTTTATCCATTATATGTATATATATATTGCCACGCCCGCTTCTTCTTTTATTTTGATGTGTTCGAGTTTGACCAGCAAGGACGGTTATCAACGCTCGACGCTGGCCGCGAAGCAGTGTTCGAGAAGCTTCACGATTTTAGTAGATCGTTTTGTTAAGATTGCGCGCCGCACACGAATGTTCCAGCTTTGTCGAGAGATAACGCCGCCACCAGCGATATTGCTGGAAAGTTCCATAGCGCCTGTATAAAAGCCGACGCGCTTGACCGCTTGTGAGTTGATCGACGGACGACGCCCTGTTCGCCGCTATCATTGTACAGCGTGTATTGCTGTAGTTCTAGTTCTCAGTTTCTCGGCCACAAGTTCGGCCAAATAAACAGTTTCATCTCGGACGTGCTGACTGTTGTCTTCGTCGACGTCACGACCACGTGACATCTGGTGGAGGTGCTGCTTCTTCCATGATCCGGACGCCCCCGCGAAGCGCTGACCCAAGCCCAAGCCGCGAGGAGGACGACGGCAAAGAAAACCCGGATCGTCGAGCAAGCCGCAGGCAACAAGGTCTACCGCCAGAGCACGGGCCTCTACCTGAAAAGACCCGGCAAACAAAGATCCTGACCTCGACCACAGCGACGATGACAGACGCTGTGCCGCCCGCACCGATCCTTCTCCGGACGCCCAAGGAGCCGCCAACCTACCGCGGATCGTCGTTCGAAGACTTGGAAAGCTGGCTCGAAGCCTGCGACCGAGTCGCCGTTTTTAATGCCTGGACCAGCGAAGACAAGCTACGGCATGTCTATTTCGCTTTGAAAGATGCCGCTCGGACCTGGTTCGAGAACCAAGAGCGAAGCCTGACAACCTGGGACATTTTTCGCGGCAGGTTCTTCACCACATTCACGAGCGTCGTCCGCAAAGAGAGGGCTGAGGCTCTGCTCGAGACCCGCGTGCAGATGCCGAACGAAAACGTGGCGCTCTTCAGGGAAGAGATGACCAGGCTGTTTCGCCACGCAGACCCTACCATGCCCGAAGAAAAAAAAGTTCGCCTTCTCATGCGAGGAGTTAAGCAGGAGCTCTTCGCTGGGCTCATGCGGAACCCACCCAAGACAGTCCAGGAATTTGTTTCCGAAGCCACAACCATCGAGAAGACGCCGGAAATACGAACCCGACAGTACAATTGCCGCGCATTCCAAGACAGCAAAGTAGTTCATGCCCTCGGCTCCGACGACTTGCGCGAAACGATCCGAGCCATCGTGCGAGAGGAGCTGCGAAAGCTCGCACCTTTTGCACAGCCCGAAGTGACGTCGATTGCGGACGTTGTACGGGAGGAAATCCAACAGTCACTGGGTGTTCCTCAGCCGGCACCGCCGCAGCTGCAAGCAATGAGCTATGCTGCTGCAGCCCGACGCAACGCCCCCCCCCTCCTCTCCCACGTCAAGACGCCGCGCCGCACCAGCAGTTCCGCCGCCAGGCACCACCGCCGCCACCACCGACGTCATACCGCCCGCCAGCCGGTCAGCGATACACGCCGAGGAAGACCAACGTTTGGCGCGCCCCCGACCATCGTCCACTCTGCTACCACTGCGGAGAAGCCGGCCACACCTACCGCCGCTGCCATTATCGACAGATGGGACTGCGTGGGTTCGCCGTCGACGCGCCGCGTCCACAGCAGGGTGAACGACCACGTGACATCGCCGACTATCTGGCAGGAGCGCAGTGGACCCCCCGAGGACCTTCCCGATCGCCGTCGCCAGGCCGCTACGCCTCTCCCCAACGCCGACCATACACTGGCATCGACCTGAGGTCTAAGTCAATAACACTGTCCACGGAAGAGGCACTACCGCCGCACACTCCGCCAAGAAAGCACGCCTTGAATGTGCTGGAAGACCAGGTCACCATTCCCCCTCGCTCCAGCGTCATCATTTCCGTCGGCACTCAGAAATTAGCAGACCTGGAAGGCGTTGTTGAAGGCGACCAGCACCACTTGATTAACCGCAAGATTTGCGTCGCAAGAGGAGTAGCAGAGCTGCGGGCAGGGAAAGCAACAGTTATGCTCACGAATTTCAGCAACGAGTAGCACGTGAGCAAAGGCACGACGGTCGCCTACATCGAAGAAATCGTAGAAGCCAGCAATGCTTTCGGCCTCACCGATTCTCCCGAGCCTACTCCGACGAATAAAGCGCCGCAGCCAGCTTTCGACATCAATCCCAGCCTTCAGAAGCACAAACAAGAACAGCTCAAAACCCTGCTCTTGCAATACAAGGACTGCTTTTCGTCGTCGTCAAGAATTAGGCAGACTCCCGTGGCAAAACACCGCATCATAACAAAGGAAAGCGCCAGACCACTGCGTCAGAGCCCGTACAGAGTTTCGACGGGAGAACGCGAGGCCGTGAAGAAACAGGTCGACAAAATGCTACGCGACGACATCATCCAGCCGTCGAAGAGTCCGTGGGCATCCCCGGTGGTGCTAGTGAAGAAGAAGGATGGGACTCTACGTTTTTGCGTCGATTATCGTCGCCTGAACAAATTCACGAAGGACGTGTATCCCCTTCCCCGGATAGACGGCACCTTGGATCGATTACACAACGCAAACTACTTTTCGTCGATGGACCTCAAGACCGGTTAGCGGCAAATAGAAGTCGACGAGAGAGACCGAGAAAAGACTGCTTTTACAACACCAGACGGCCTGTTCGAGTTCAAGGTCATGCCCTTTGGTCTTTGCTTGGCACCTGCGACTTTTCAACGGATTGTAACATGGTAGGGCGCAGACAAGAACGCCAGCGAACGAAGACGACGAGAACGGTTGTTGTTGGTGCTCGCGCTTGCTCGGCTTGGACCGCTGATCGCTTCAGCTGTGGCAATCTTCTAATAAACGCGTTACTGCCTCAACGTTAAACGCATACCATCAAGTGGTGGAGAGTGCTGGTTCTGTTCTCCATCCTGGAACTCCGCAGCCGGACTCTACTTTCCCCTTCAACAATGCCGACCAATGTTACACCGCCGAATGCTACCACACCCCAAGTTACCCGCTGTCCCGGTGTTCCAAGAGAGCGGGACCCCGTCATTTTCAGCGGTATTGATGAGCAAGACGTCGAGGACTGGCTCTCTTCTTATGAACGAGTGAGTGTCAACAACAGGTGGGATGAGAACGACAAGCTTGGCCGCGTCCACTTCTACCTGAGAGGAGTAGCGGAACTCTGGTTGAACAACCACGAGGCTGAGATTTCCAACTGGGCCTCTTTCAAAACGACCTTCGCGGACGTATTCGGCCGACCAACCGTGCGCAAGCTCCGCGCAGAACACCGCTTGCGTGATCGCGCCCAACTGGCTGGCGAGTGCTTCACTTCGTATATTGAGGACGTCGTAGGCCTCTGCCGCCGCTTCAACCCTGTCATGTCCGAAGCCGACAAAGTCAAGCACATATTGAAGGGCATTGAGGACGATGCGTTCCACATGCTTGTGGCGAAAAACCCTGAAACAGTTGCAGACGTCATTCAGCACTGCCAGAGCTACGATGAGTTGCGAAAGCAGCGCATTTCCACGCGACGTCCTAGTTCGGACACGACCAGCACGTCAGCAGCGACTGTTGGCGCCATATCATCGGACCCGGCGGTCTTGACACAGTAGATTCAGCAGTTTATCCGAGAAGAGGTGGCTCGCCAATTGTCTCTTGCGCCCTTGCTCCCCGGCAATACTCATGGGCTGACTTCGTCGCTGCGACAAACCATCGAAGAGCAAGTCTCCGAGGCACTTCCGCCCACGTACCAGCCACCGCCTGTATCCACGCCCCTCACTTACGCTGACGTCGTAAGAAGGCAGTCACATGCGCTGCCACCCATCGCGGACACTGCTCCCCAAACAAACGCCTTTTACGCAACGCGGGCGCCGGCAGGTCCGCACGTTCCTCTTTATCGCCGTCCTGCAACACCTTCCAGTAACTCTTGGCACACTTCGGATAACCGGCCAATCTGCTACTACTGTTATATACCCGGCCATGTTGAGCGGTTCTGTCGCCGGCGCGTCCCTCGTCCAGGTACCATTGATGACAGCTACAGCTACGTCCGCCCAGAGCCACCACAGTCAATGCCTCCACACGCTACTTCGGACGCCCCTTCATCGAACCGCCGCGACTTCAACCCACGTCGATCGACCACCCGCCCAAACGGAAAACTGACCATCGCAGTTCCGGAGGCAAGAACTGCGCCGCCATCAGCAGACTTTGCCTCTCGCAAGAACTTCATTCTTCCCTTTGCTCTTCTCACGATCGTCGACTCTTGCGCAACCATTTATGTGACGAATCTGCTTTCAGTCCCAGCCACATTATTTCGCGGAGAATGTATAGGCCGACTTGAGGACATTGATTTTGTTTGCGCCAGTCAAATGCCCGATCGCACGACAAGCCTCCAGGTCGACAGTGTCAATTCCGTTACCACATCCGACGCATCCTCCTTGGACGCCTTCTTTCCATCAATTGATCCGGACCTTCCTGTTGCTCAACGGACCCAACTTTTGAAGCTCCTCGACCGCTTTCGGACGTCTTTCGACTACAGACAACCCACTTTGGGCCGAACATCTGCAATCGTTCATCATATTGACACCGGCACCCAGGCACCCCTGCGCCAGCGTCCATACCAGGTCTCTCACGCTAAACGCCGAGTTATTGACGACCAGGTGACCGATATGCTTAATCGTGGCGTCATACAGCCGTCCCACAGCCCTTGGGCCTCCCCTGTGGTACTCGTTAAAAAGAAGGACGGTAGCATCCGATTCTGTGTTGATTATAGGCGCCTTAACAAGATCACACGCAAATATGTTTATCCGCTCCCCAGAATCGACGACGCTCTCGACTGTTTGCAAGGGGCGGAGTTCTTTTCATCGCTGGACCTTCGATCGGGTTACTGGCAGGTACCTATGGATGAAGCTGATCGCCCCAAAACTGCGTTTGTGACTCCCGATGGCTTGTACGAGTTTAACGTGATGCCGTTCGGCCTTTGCAACGCCCCTGGCACTTTCGAGCGTCTTATGGACAACATACTTCGAGGTCTCAAGTGGCAGACGTGCCTTTGCTATCTGGACGACGTCGTCGTTTTTTCAAAGGACTTCGATACCCATATTCTGCGCCTCGCAAGTGTCCTGGAATGCCTCACGCATGCTGGGCTACCACTGAATTTGAAAAAGTGCCATTTTGCCGCCCGGAAGCTCACCATCTTGGGGCATGTTGTCAGCAAGGACGGTGTTCTACCCGACCCGGCAAAGCTCCGCGCCGTCGCCGAGTTTCCCAAGCCGTCAACACTGAAAGAACTCCGGAGCTTCATAGGCCTATGCTCGTATTTTCGGCGATTCGTCCGTAATTTCGCGTCCATAATGGCTCCTTTAACACGCCTACTTGCTGACAGCCAAGGTGTCACGGCATGGTCTTCCGCTTGCGACGACGCATTCGCGAGATTACATCATCTACTGACATCACCACCGATTCTTCGTCACTTTGACCCAGATGCCCCTAGCGAAATCCACACGGATGCTAGAGGAGTCGGACTTGGCGCTATTCTTGCTCAACGCAAGTCTGGCTTCGACGAGTACATCGTTTCTTACGCCAGCCGCACTCTCACCAGAGCTGAAGAGAATTATTCGGTCACAGAAAAGGAATGTCTAGCCATCGTGTGGGCAATCACAAAATTTCGCCCTTACGTATATGGCCGCCCATTTGACGTCGTGACTGATCACCACGCCCTCTGCTCGTTATCGTCACTAAAAGACCCATCTGGTCGTCTAGCTCGTTGGGCATTACGTCTCCAAGACTACGATATCCGTGTCGTCTACAGGTCAGGCCGCCGACATTCAGATGCCGACGCTCTTTCCCGCTCTCCTCTTCCCCATGAATACGGAACTGCGTCTGTTTCCCGCTACGATTCTGCGTCACTTACATACGCTGACATGCCATCTGAGCAGCGCCAGGACCCTTGGATAGTCTCTATCATGGAGTTCCTGTCTAAGCCATCACCGCCTACCGCCACTCGTTCGCTGCGACGCACAGCTCAACATTTCACCGTACGCGACGGGCTCCTGTACCGCCGCAACTACCTATCTGAGGGCCGCAAATGGCTGCTGGTGATTCCTCGCCAGCTACGGGCCGATATCTGCGCCTCGTTTCAAGCGGATCCCCAGTGCGGCCACGCCGGTGTAATAAAAACATATGCACGCCTCCGCCTGCGGTACTACTGGCGTGGAATGTACTGCTTTGTCCGACAGCACGTACGCTCGTGCTCCAAGTGTCAACGCCGGAAGAGCCCAGTGCACACAGTCACTGGACCACTACAGCCGTTGCCTTGTCCCTCCCGGCCCTTTGATCGCATCGGCATAGACTTGTATGGCCCCCTTCCCTACACACCTGACGGGAACCGCTGGGTGATTGTCGCTATTGATCACCTGACACGCTATGCTGAAACTGCAGCGCTGCCAGAGGCCACATCACGTGAAGTCGGCTTATTCATTCTTCAAAAACTCGTTCTTCGCCACGGCGCACTTCGCGAGCTACTCAGCGACCGCGGACGTACGTTCCTCTGAAGCCGTGCAAGCCCTCCTTCGTGAATGCAACGTTGTGCATCGGACAACCAGCGCGTACCATCCGCAAACCAACGGAATGACTGAGCGCTTTAACCGCACACTGGGTGACATGCTGTCCATGTACGTGTCCGCTGACCACACCAACTGGGACCGCATACTACCTTTTGTTACGTACGCTTACAATAGTGCCACTCAGTCTACGATAGGATTCTCTCCATTCTTTCTTCTTTACGGCCGTGAACCTTCCTCGTTTATGGATACCATTCTTCTGTACCGCCCGGACGCTTCAGAATCCACGACTCTATCTGAAGTCGCCAATTATGCCGAGGAATGCAGGCAACTCGCGCGTGCTTTAACCGCCCAAGGTCAAGCGCGCCAGAAGGACCGTCACGACGAAAACCTGCCTTCTCCGTCATATTCGCCTGGAACGTTGGTGTGGCTTCGCGTTCCCTCCTGTGCTCCTGGCCTTTCCACAAAGCTACTGCCTAAGTACGAAGGCCCCTACCGCGTCCTACGTCAAACATCCCCCGTCAACTATATTGTTGAGCCTGTTCAATCATCTACGGACCGCCGTCATCGCGGCCGCGAGACTGTGCACGTCGATCGACTGAAGCCGCACTATGACCCACCAGTTGTACTTGTTCCATAGGTCGCCAGGATGGCTCCTTTTCCGCGGGGGAGTGATTTGTAACATGGTAGGGCGCAGACAAGAACGCCAGCGAACGAAGACGACGAGGACGGTTGTTGGTGCTCGCGCTTGCTCGGCTTGGACCGCTGATCGCTTCAGCTGTGGCAATCTTCTAATAAACACGTTACTGCCTCAACGTTAAACGCATACCATCAGGGTTATGGATACAGTACTGGCCGGCTTGAAGTGGCAGACATGCCTCGTGTACTTGGACGACGTCGTTGTGTTTTCCTCAAACTTCGACGAACACCTTCGGCGCCTTGAAGTTGTACTTCAAGCAATCAAGACCTCCGGACTCACCTTGAAGTCTGAAAAGTGCCGCTTCGCGTACGAGGAGCTCTTGTTCTTGGGTCACGTGATCAGCAAGGATGGTGTTCGCCCGGACCTGCGGAAAACAGCTGCCATCGCTGACTTCCCGACGCCCCCCCGCAGGGGCGTCTGCGCGAGCAGGCGTTTGGTGTGTAGCGACACCACGGACCCGAGCTAACAGGGGGGTTTGGACCCCCTCCCACGCCTAGCCGTGCGTGGCTTTGCTGTGTCCGGGGAAAAGGGGATCCTGGGGGTTGAGCCGACGCCGGGTGTTTGGACCGTTAAGGCCCCCTGGCGGAGGCAACACACCCCTTTGGCCCCGGCTTCACGTAGACGGCACCCCTGGGCTGACCCACCCAGGGGAAATCGGCAGTCGCCTTTTTCTATCTTTCTCTACCACATCTTCGTCTTTCTCTCTCACTTTTAGCCTTTCCTGTCTTCTCCTCTCTTCCAGTTACTTCAAGGTTTTCGTGGCGGCAAGGGTTAACCTTGTGTATATGTCCTTCCTTGGGCATTATATATTAGGTTATAGTGGTCATGTACACTGGCGTCTGTGGTTCTATAACGGGCTGCAGCGTCCCCTCGTTGGGCTCGGTGGTGGGCGGCTGCCATGGCCGCCGAAAATATCATACACTTATGAACTCTAATGCCTTCCCCAAACTTTCTGATCGCCCTCTCGCAAATAGATGGCGCACCGAAGAAACCCACAACATCTTTTCTACGCCGAAAGAAATTTTCCCTCGTTTTCATGTAATCCACTGCACAGATCCTCAGAAGACCGTCAGAACTCTTTCCCCATTTATTGTTGCCAAGTGTCTTGCTGACACCATTGGACCCGGCTACAAGGCCACTAAAATGATTAGCGGCGACTTGTTGCTTGAAGTACGAGACAGTGCACAGTACAGAAAGCTTTCAAACCTTGTGGCATTCGGCGCTGTTCCAGTCACAGTGGCCCCTCATCGGTCAATGAACACCGTTCGAGGAGTGATCTCCGATGATGACCTTCTAAACCTGACTGAAGAAGAGCTCCTCGAAGGATGGAAGGAGCAGAACGTAACCCAGTGTGATGTGTGGTGCGCGTTCGAAGTGTGCGCCTTTCAAAAGTGCGCAACATGAAAAGAATAGCGCGCGAAAACGATGGCCACATGAAAGACGACGACGACGACGACGACGTCGAAATAATGTCCAGCACGAGAGCGCGCGGCACAAAGCTTCGACGGACAAGTGGCCCAATAGGAAGTCACCACGGAGAATTCAGGGGCCAATAATTGGGCACCACAAAACTTGAGCATCGCCAATCAGGACGGGACAAGTTGACCCGACACCGAGGAAAAGCCTGGGTCGAAGAAGAGCCAGGGAGTTCGAAGGGAAGGAGACAAGCGGAAGGTTGGCACCGGACCGGGCGCTGAAGATGGCCGTCGGGTTTCGGACCCGAGCCACAAAGACTTCAACCGGCCGTGGCCTCCTGCCATCGAATTCCCGTGAGAGGCCACAGCCATGGTACGCGAACTCCTGCCCAAGGCCTGCGGACTTCGGTGCCGGCAGGCATCCTAGCAGCAGCAGTTGGGCTACGGGCCCGAGCTGCGCATCCATTGCCGGGCCAGGTTGCCGTGGCATCTGAGTGCGTCGCCCAGCAGCCACCGTTTCGTCTTCGTCACCAGCCAGCCCGCGTCAACTCCATCCGTCAAGCCTCGGCGATTTGGTGAGACTGAACTGGTTTTATTCCACGCTTCTCTGCTCAGCCGCGTCAGAAGTAGACTGTACAGTTTAAGTCTTTGAACATGCCTTTTGTTTGTTATTAAGAGTGTGTTACCGCGTGCAGTGAACCTTTTGTTGAATGTTTGGCTTTAGATTGTTTTTCGCGCTAATGGTTTATTAAATGGCTTTGTGTGTGTTGAAACCAACGGCTTTGTCCTCAATAAAGCTCTCCGACGCTCAAGTCATAGAGAGCTGTTGTGAAGAGAAAGAGAACCTGCATCACAAATTGGCGTCCGCAGCGACAGGACGAAGCCGTTTGTTTTTCATTTTGGGTTTCGGACGCGGTTTAAATCATGACGAACATGCGGGAGCTAATGGCGTTGGCGGAACGTATGGGGATTGAAGGGGCGGAGTTCAAAGCTTGGTACGATGAGAAGGAGGCACAAGTTCGAGGCGAACGGGACAGCAAGGCGGTAGCCGGGCGCTGAAGACGGGCAGTCGGGTTACGGACCCGAGCCTTCAGGACTTCACCCGGCCGGAACCTTCGGACCGCGGCGTCCAGGGAGGGCGAACCTCAACGGTTCGTCCGTTCGAGAGCAAGGCCTGCTGATCCCGGTGCAGGCAAAGCAACGGCAGTTGGGCTTCGGGCCCGAGTCTTGCATCGAGCCGCCTCATCGGGCTAATCTTGGCTTCGCCCTGCATCGCCTAGCATCGACCGCCCCCTCGTCAACACCAGGCAGACCCGTCGACTCTACGGTTCTCCATCCAAGCCTCCGTTAGTGGGTGAGACCAGACTTTCTTCCCCGCTTTGATCTTCAACCGCGCCGGAACTATACCGCGTAACTTAAAACTTTGAACTTGTGCTCTGTTTGTGATTAAGAGAGTTTTGCCGCGTGTAGTGAACCTTTTGTTCAGTGTTTAGTGTTTTGTAGATCTTTTTTTCTTCTCTAATGGTTTAGTAAAGTTTTTTTGTGTGTTTAAACCAACGGCTTCGTCCCTGACAAAGCTCTCCGACGCTCACGTCGTAAAAAGAGCTGTCGAAAACAGAAAAAGAAAGAACCTGCATCACACCCAGGTGCAAAGAATTAAGATCAAGCGTCAGAAAGAAATTCCGACAAAATTTTTGATCATCACTTTTGCTTCAACTGTCCTGCCAGAGTGCCTTGAAACTGGGTATACAAAAACAAGAATCAGGCCCTACATCCCCAATCCACGTAGGTGTTTTAAGTGCCAACGTTTCGGCCATGGTTCGCAGAGTTGCAGAGGCCGACTGACCTGTGCCAAATGCGGGAACCACGAACAGTCCTCCGACATCTGTGATAGTCCGCTCCACTGTCCAAACTGTGAAGGTGAGCACGCGGCATACTCTAGAGCCTGTCCTACATGGAAAGAGGAAAAAGACAATCACGCTAAAATACAAAGAAAATATCTCGTTCAGTGAAGCACGAAGGCGGTGTTCGCCTTTCTATGGCACATTCTATGCTGATGCGGCGCGTCGGGGGGCAGCGCCGCAGCGGCCTCCGCCACAAGTCCAGCTCGCGCGCAGCGAGCCGTTGGCTGTGGCTCCTGCCCCCGTGGTGGAAGCAGTTACCTCTGCTCCACCCACCCCGCAAGAAAGTCCCGCTACCCTAGGGTCGCTGGCACCAACACAACCACCGGCGAGAGCCTGCGCTAAGCGAACCGAACACGCAGGACCAGAGTGTCGGAACGGAACGAAAACCGAAAACGAAAAACGAAAAAAAAAACGATATTTTTGACCGGAACGAAAACGTAACCGAAACGTTATTTATTATTTCGTTCCGGAGTGAAACCGACATTTTTTCAATCGTTTTTCGGTTCACGAGAAAATTTCGCAATCCGGAACAACTGAGCTCATGCAATGTGAGCATATCTCAGGGTATAGTATTAGCGCCTACCTCAGACAGGAAATCCAAAGCAAAGATATGTTGAAATTGTGCGAAAAACGAGAACAGTGGCAACCAGAGATGTTTATATTAACACAAGTGGACTTTTTGCGCGCCTGTCAAGCAGGCCAAAGTGGAGAGGGCATTGTCGGCGCTCAAGTTTGTTACAGCGAAAGCTGTTATGAGATCACAACAGCCGATTTTGGCTCCATAGTTGTCCGCGGCCGCCAGTGTGCGTGACCGCTATCGCGTGGTATAAGAAAAAAATAAATGAGAAACAAATTTCTAGGACCCGGGCTCTCTACGTGGCAGTCGGGTCTTCCACCACAGTGTCACGCTGGTGCTTATAACTCCATCGCAAAAATACTCTACACAGGCGTCATGTCGGGCAAGGAATAACATTATCATAGCTCATATCCCATACATATCGTAAATCGCGGATCATTCTTATATTTCACCTCTGTTCATGGCGCTCTTTGGCCAAGCATGGCCCTTGCGCCATTAAAACCCAGATATCATCATCACTTCCCGACGCCCACCTACAAGAAGGCCGTACGCCGTTTTCTCGGCTTGTGCGCCTATTACAGACGTTTCGTCAAGGAATTTTCACGGATCGCCGAGCCACTGACGCAACTCACGAAGGCCGACGTCGAATTCAGGTGGGAAACGTCGCAAGTTCAAGCATTTCAAGAATTGAAACGACGCCTGAAGACGCCTCCCATACTTGCGCATTTCGACGAATATGCCGATACGGAAATCCACACCGACGCAAGCAGCGTAGGACTCGGCGCCGTCCTTGTGCAAAAGACCGACGGATTCGAAAGGGTCATCAGTTATGCTAGCCGGTCGCTATCAAAGGCAGAAATCAACTACTCCACAACAGAAAAGGAGTGCCTGGCCATCATCTGGGCTACATCGAAGTTTCGCCCCTACCTCTACGGCCGGCCCTTCAAAGTTGTGAGCGACCACCACGCCTTGTGTTGGCTAGCTAACTTGAAGGTCGCCTTCAGGTCGCCTCGCACGGTGGAGCCCACGACTTCAAGAATTTGACATAACCGTCGTTTACAAGTCTGGAAGAAAACACTCCGACGCTGACTGCCTGTCCCGCGCCCCCGTCGACCCACCGCCGCAGGACGACATGAAGGATGACTGCTTCTTGGGAACCATAAGTGCTGAAGACTTCGCCGAACGGCAGCGAGCGGACCCAGAACTCAGGGGCCTTGTGGAATACCTCGAGGGCAGGTCCACCGTTGTTCCCAAGGTATTCACGCGAGGACTGACGTCGTTTTTCTTGCGCAACGGTGTTCTCCTTAAGAAGAACTTCTCGCCGCTTCGAGCCGATTCCCTTCTCGTAGTGCCCTCGACATTGCGACCAGAGGTCCTCCAGGCTCTGCATGACGACCCGGCGTCTGGACACCTGGGTGTTTCTCGCACGCTCGCAAGAATACAGGAAAAGTACTACTGGCCGCGCCTTGTCGCCGACGTAACTCGCTACGTCAAGACCTGACGGGACTGTCAGCGACGCAAGACACCGCCGACTAGGCCAGCCGGATTTGTGCAGCCTATCGAGCCGCCTCGACGGCCGTTCCAGCAAATTGGGATGGACTTACTGGGGCCGTTCGCGACGTCCAATACCGGAAACAAATGGATCGTCGTACCTCACCCGCTACGCCGAGACAAGGGCTGCCGCCGAGGTAGCGAAGTTCTTCGTTGAGAACATCCTCCTGCGTCATGGCGCCCCAGAGGTCCTCATCACGGACAGAGGTACAGCGTTTACTGCTGACCTAACTCAGGCAATACTGAGATACAGCCAAACAAGCCACCGCCGCACCACAGCGTACCACCCACAGACCAATGGCCTCACCGAGCGGCTAAACAAGACCATCGCCGACATGCTGGCCATGTATGTCGACGTCGAACACAAGACGTGGGATGCCATCCTTCCGTATGTGACCTTCGCATACAACACGGCCATGCATGAAACGACGCAAATGACGCCGTACAAGCTGGTCTACGGAGGGAGCCCGGCAACGACGCTCGACGCAATGCTACCAACCGCCGCCGTCGAAGACGACCTCGACGTTGCCGCCTATTTGCAACGCGCCGAAGAAGCTCGACAGCTCGCCCGCCTGCGCATCAAGAACCAGCAGAGAGTCGACAGCCGTCACTATAATCTTCGACGACGCCACATGGAGTACCAACATGGTGGAGTGGGCCGGAGGTCTTGAACGCAGTCGAGGAGGCGTTGGAGGAATTGTTGTGGCTGGTCTGGTAGCTTCGTTGACGTGAAGAAGTCTCCCGGACGCCGTAGAGAAGTGCCATACACCAGCTCTGCTGTTGAGCACTGCAGGTCTGCCCGGATGACAGCTCGTAAACCTAAGAGCACCAGTGGCAAGGCATCAACCCAGGTGGCTCTATTGAGACGGGTAGTCAAGGCGGTCTTGAGTTGTCGGTGAAGGCGTTCCACCATGCCGTTGGCGCAGGGATGATAAGCCGTGGTACGGCAATGTCTGGCTCCGAGGATGCCATTAAGGCAAGTAAACAGCGAGGACTCAAACTGACGCCCACGGTCTGTTGTCGCGGTGCCAGGACAGTCAAAACAGGATACCCACGTAGAAATGAAAGCGCGGGCAACTGTCTCGGCGGTGATATCTTGAATTGGAACAGCCTCAGGCCAGCGTGTGAAACGATCGACCATGGCCAGTATATAACGGTACCCCTGAGACACTGGTAAAGGGCCCGCAATGTCTAGAGGAACATGGTCGAAACGATGGCCGGGTGGAAGGAAAAGTTTTGGAGGCGTCCTAGTATGACGGGAGACTTTTGTCATCTGGCAGGGCAGGCACAAAGGCGTCCAAGCGCGCACATCAGCATTGATTCCGGCCCAGACATAGCGCTGGGTGAGAAGACGCTGAGTAGCCCGGAGGCCGGGGTGACAGATGTCGTGTAAGGAGTGGAAAACGGTGCGTCGTAATGCAGCGGGAACGAAAGGGCGAGGAAGGTCAGCTGAGACATCGCACCACAAGGGCTCAGATGATAATGGATGAGGCACCAGGCGTAGTCGGAGAGAACGGAGGTTCTCCCGAAAAGCGGCAAGCTCTCTATCATCGTGCTGTGCAGAGGAGAATGAGGCCTAGTCGATGGTTGGAGATGGAGAGTCAACCGCGGCTATACGCGAAAGGGCATCTGCGGTGGTGTTGTCAGCTCCTTTCACGTGGCGGATATCAGTCGTGAACTCCGATATATAAGCAAGATGGCGGAGTTCACGGGGCACGTACTTGGATGAGTTAGTGCAGAAAACATACGCCAGTGGCTTACGGTCAGTCAGCACGTAAAACGAGCATCCTTCCAGAAAATGCCGAAAGTGCTGTATCGCAGCGTAGATGGCTAGTAATTCCCGGCCGAAGACGCTGTAGCGGGTCTCAGCAGGAAGTATCTTCCGAGAGTAAAACGACAAGGGTCTCCACTCGGAGTTAATGCACTGCTGTAAGGCGGCTCCGACGGCCGCGCTGGATGCGTCCACCATCAACCGAGTATGGGCGTTGCTGCGCGGATAAGAAGCACGGCGTGAGTGACCGCTTGCTTGGCAGCCATAAAGGCGGCCTGGGCCTCTGATGACCAAGGAATGGCGAAGGACAGGCCGGCGGTTGACCGAAGGAGGTCTGTGAGCGGTCGTAGCAGTTCGGCACAGTGTGGTATGAAGCGCCTGGAAAAATTCATAAGCCTCAGGAATTGGCGTAATAGGCGCAGCGTTGTAGGCTGAGGATAATTCTGGATTAATTTAACGTGGGATCGGAGAGGCCGTATTCCTTGGGATGATATGTAATGACCCAAGAACTCGAGCTCAGATGCGCCGAAAGTACACTTCAAGGCGTTCAAAACGAGGCCGTACTGCTCTAGACGTTGGAACAGAGCGCGAAGGTGGTGCTCATGGTCTTCAGGCGTGCGGCTGGCGACGAGGACATCATCAAGGTACGCAAACACAGTAGGGAGGCCCCTTGTGACCTCAGAAATGAACCGCTGGAAAGTTTGAGCCGAATTGCGGAGTCCAAAAGGCATCCGCACGTATTCAAACAACCCAAAGGGCGTCGTGATGGTGGTCTTAGGTATGTCGGCGGGCTCGACAGGAATCTGATGGTACGCCTTAACAAGGTTCACTTTGCTGAAAAAAGTGCAGCCGTCGAGGCGCGATGTAAAATCCTGAATGTGAGGTAGGGGATAGCTGTCGTGGACAGTCTTGGCGTTCAACGCTCGATAGTCCTCACAAGGACGCCAGTCACCAGGATCACGCTTTGGCACCAAAAGCAGCGGGGAAACCCAAGCGTTTGACGAAGGGCGTATAATGCCGAGCTGCAGCATGTGGTCAAACTCCATTTTAGCAATTGCTAGGCGGTCGCCGAACAGGCGGCGTGGTTGAGCGGCTGTCGGTGGACCCCAGGTGACGATGCGGTGTGTCACCAAATGTTTAGGCGGCTGAGTGAGGTTGAAAGATTTTGTTAACTCCGGGAAACTCGCCAAGATTTTTTCGAACGGTGAGGAAGGTATCAGCATGCGGATGGCCATTGGAGCGATGTCGGACAGGACTCCCGAGGTGGAGAGACGAGTCTGACCGTCTATGAGGCGGTGCCGCCGGACGCTGACGTCCAAATCGAAGTATGAGAGGAAGTCCGAGCCGATGATAAGTTGAAAAAAGTCTGCGATGATGAAAACCCAGCGGAGAATGCGGCGAGGGCCGAAGTCGAGGGTGAGAGATCGGAGTCCATACGTCGCTATAGACGAGGCGTTAGCAGCGCGAAGCACTTGCCCCTGTGATTTCGAACGATCAGCTTTAGTCGGGGGCACAACGCTAATTTCCGCGCCCGTATCTATAAAGAACCTGGCGCCCGATAGCTGGTCGGCGACCATGAAAAGGAGGCTGGAACGAGAAGTGAGATCACATGCCGCCGTCAGTGATCCCAGCAGGCGTTTCCCTGCCACGAACAAGGAGGTGTACACTTCGTGGCTCGGTGTCGGAAACGCCGGTGGCACCACCAGAGAGGTGGAAAAGCTCGACGACCGGAACAAGGCGAACGAGTCTCCTGCAGGAGTCTCCGGAGTGCGGCAATGGAGGCGACGAGTTCGTCGATGCGGGCCTCAAGGCGCGAAATCGATGTGTCTGCTGGTGGTAAGACAGCGTTGCCAGATGGGGAGGTCGCTTCATGAACCCCAGAGCCATATATACACTTCGGGAGAGTTTGGCGATTGTTTCATCTCGCCGCTCTCCGCGCCCCGCCCCAGCGCCGCCTTCTTCTCGTGACGTAAACCCTCTCTCCTCGCCGGCGGCGGCGGGCGGCAGTGGCGGCAGCAGCGGTAGCGCGACGGCGAGCGCCGGCACGCCGCATTTACACGATCGCTGAGTAGCGCGCGTAGGTCGTAGGTTGCGAAGCCGCGTATGGTCTCGCGCACGTATTCATGGCGACTGCTCCTCGCATTCACGCTTGAATTTGTTGCGTGCGATGGGCTGTTGTCTAATCCAAAAGCGACAACGGCTTTGGATTAGAAACATCAGGCGCAGCAAATTGGACCCCGACCCTACTGCTCCGTGTTATGCGAGATACGTACTTGAGTATTTCGCATGAATATTGCTGGTATTGTAAACAGCGTGCCATTAACACAAACTTATTATTCGTTGTGCAATGAGGCCCTTTCAGCCGCACAAACTATAAAAAAATCATTTTGCCACGCTGAAAAAAGGAGTTTTATGGTTCCCGTTTCGAACGCTTGGGCACATTGAAATTTTGCAGCCATCACGCTATAAGCGTCAAGCCTGATGTGTTGCGTTTACGTAATTTATCGCGCGTTCTGAGCACGATCTTGGAATGTTACCGTGATGTTGTGAGGGGAAGATTTATTTCGATATTGCGGGTTAGTGCCGCCGCGCGTCAGCTGCGGCGTTTATCTGGCATGTGTTGCACGTTATGTGGTCTGCGCGTCTGTGACTGTCAGCCTATGGTGTCATTTACCGCAGTGTGTTGCCGCTTGTGCACATGCTACCAGTTTTATGCTTAAATGAGTACTGACACGAATATTAAAAATTTTCTTGTTGTTGCTCTAAATAAAAATACTGGTGTCGAGAAACGTAAAACGAGTATTGTGGTGCCTGAGAATGCATCTTATGTATTTTAATTACCGCTGCCTTAAAAATATACTTTCGGTTTTGATATCGAGGGGGCGGCTTCTCAGTGACGTTTCATGTAAGTATGACGTCATGGGGATACAGAAACTCGTGACGTACTAGCGGCAAATCCGTTATCTGCTCGTGGTGCACATAAACAACGATGAGTGAACTGTCGTCCAGTGACCCTGACAGTGATTTCTGCGATTGAGGCTGCACGCAGGACGCAGAACTCGCAAACTCGAGGGAACTGTCTTGACTCGTCGGGATAATGTCCATTGCAGTGGGGCTGGCTTGCAGATGCTCAGCTTAGAATATTTTATACGTGTTCTCCGACACGGGTGTGGGGACAGCGTTGACACTGCATACCAAGGAAACGAAAAATGTCCCTTTTGCGATGTCTCAAAATCGTGTCAGTACTCCTTTAATTCGCGCAGGTAAATTAATCCGCGCCTCTGTGCTAAGCGAATGTGCCTTGCGCTTTTTATTAATTCACGTATGTTCGCGATGTCTGTGCTCGTGCAGGAAGCTCTTCTACTATAGCAAGGGGCCCTCATGTACTCGATGAAATTTCGTGATTAGGAAGTATAGAGCGTGAAGTTGAGCAGAAAAATGATGTTCTAAAGTAAACCAACATGATGTCCGCTATCACAGACTAGCAGTACGAAGTAGTATTTTCATCTAACACTCGCCTTCTAGGGGCCCTGCACCTGCTCTGTCGAAAACCTTAGATGCCTCAGCAAACGCGAAAATTGACCGCCGGCGTCCGCGGGGTCGGCGTCCCGCGTCGGAGGCGTCAACACGAGGGATGCTAAAAATCATCACGTAATGACGTCACCATACGACCAAACCTTGTGACGTCATGATGACGTCGAATAACGTGACTTCACGCGATGGCGTCATCACATGACTTCGCCGATTTGCACTGCCTTCGTGATTGGCCCACCGATCGCGGAGGCTGTGCAAAGCGCCGATGTCATGTAATGGCGTTATCAGGTGACGTAACGTAAGCTGACGTCAACGTGACGTCATTGTGACGTCACAAAGTTTAGCTATTTATGATGTCCTAGTGAAGTGATCACATGATTTTTACTGCCTCCAAGATCGGAGGCGTTGCAAGCTTTGTGCTCGTCACCAGGTCTTGCATTGCCTCCGTGATCGGCGGGCGGTCACGGAGGCTGTGCAAAGAGCCGATGTCATGTGATGAAAATAACAGATGACGTAACGTAATCCGACGTCAGCATGACGTCGTTGACACGTCACAAATTTGGGCTATCTGCGACGTCCTGGTGACGTCATCACAAGATTTGTTGCCTCACTCGTGTTGGCGCCGAAGCCTCGGGACTCCAGTCAATTCGCGCGTTTCATGAGGCATCTAAGGCGTTCGCCTTAAAAGCAATGTTTTAGTGACCTTGACATTCAACAGCGCGAATTCTGTTTGCATCAACACCCCCATACTGTTGAAAGCGCGAGCATGGGAGATCCGATTTCTGACTGTATAGTGATCTTGCGCACTCGCCGGTACTCCGCTGCCGAAGCAAATAAAGAAACCAATGTTATATATATAGTACACAGTTCAGGAGAGTATAGTACACAGTTCGGAGCGAGCATCTTCGCTGGGTCAAAAAACTTCTCACGAGATCACTGTGCAGAGAAGCGCCAGCCGCACCGTACTAAACATCTTCAGCGACAGAAACATTACCAAGCGTCGTTATTATTGAACTCAAGCTTTAAAACATTATTCAAGAATAAAAAAAAATAGACGCAAACCCACAGATCTTCATAGCTGGAAAAGTCACCGATGATCACTATACTCCCTCATGCGAATTCTGAGCGCAGCTTTCTGTTGAGGCAACGCGAACTGTGTTTGAATTTCTGGCTATCCGCATTGGAACATTCGTTACATATTGCCACAGAAACTGCCAGTGCTCGAGTGCTACGCACGTCACTCTGTGCATTGCAGGCGTCATCGACATTCCCGTCACGACAAGCGAGACAGTAGCAGCGCACCCGCCAGCCCTGCATGCGCACGAGCTCCGACCGAAGGGCGAGCCCGCATGACAGAGGAAGAAAGCGATGTTAGAGGCCAGTGGCTTGTGATATCGACAGAATCCACGTTCGCTGTCTTTCGTCCTCGTTCGCTCTATCGGTTACGCCGACGACGCCAACGGCGATGCCGAACAACGCAGGAACAGGCGCCTAAGAGCTGCGCTCTAAAAGCACATCGCGTATCGTAGAACATCGTGTATCGAGAACATCGTGTATCGTAGGACATCGTGGACTCGAATCGGCGTGCACAACTCAATTTCACGATGATTTAGACACGCCTAATTCACTCCATATTCTTGATTACACTTGTATAACAATGTTCTTGCACAATTTCGCTTTCGCAATTTGTTTAGGTGCGCTAGATTTCGTGAACGAACAGCGCGTACATACGAACGTGCTACGTGATACGAACAGCCGTGCGCCCGTCGCGCAGAAAGACTATATATGGCGGACGGCGCCGGAGCGGAGGAGTGGCGGTGATGTGAACAGCGTCATCGCCGCGCCGCGACGTCACTGCCCCGCCCATTCGCCAGACTCTCCCCATCGACGGCTCTGATGAACCCTATCGGCGAGCTCCGCCAGGCGGTCGAGGTTGACGTCACCGGCCGCCGCGAGGACGAGGCGGATTGGCTGAGAAAGGCGTTGGAGGAAGAGCTCATGAAGTAACGCTGAGTGGCCAGAGACGTCGTGTTCCCCAAGAAGCTGTCACATTCGGCGCAGTAGTTGGGCGGGGTGCCTGCCGCCAAGGTCCCCCTCTGCAAGGAGCTGCAGTAGGCGGACGCGTTCCGAAGGCATGAATCGCTCCAGCACCTTGGCTTTAAGGTGCTGATATGGCGTACTGTCTGAGGGGTTGGAGAGGACGTCGGAGAGCTCGCTGGCAACATCAGGAGGAAGGACTGAGGCTACGTGGTAGTAGCGTGTCGTTTCCGAGGCAATGCGGTACAGGGAGAATTGCGCCTCGACCTGGTGAAACCAAACTTGCGGATCCTGTGGCCAGAAAGATGGGAGACGCAGTTGCACGGCCGAGACGTCCTGCAGACGTGAGGCTTGTTCAGTTGAGGGTGCATTCGCGTCAGTCATTGTCTTCGTCCTAGGTCACCACTTGTAGGCTTATGCCACAGGAGCGAAGGAAAGACACGCCTGAACGATAATCGATGCCAGCAAGGAACGTGAGCCGTGGCTGCACGTGCCACAGCCTAGCGCCTTCCTTATTTTCTTCTTTCGCCATCGCGCGCTCTCCAGTTTGCGCGCCGTCGGAGCGAGGGTGCTACAGTGTCAATTGTGTGCGACGGGTGCCTGTCATACAATAAGTAAAAAGGGTGAGAAACCAGTAGTGCTCTGAGGGGCGGTATTGTAGGCCTACGTGACGAAGGGCGGAATGGCATCCCAATTTGTGTGGTCGGCGGCGACGTACATCGAGAGCATGTCGCCGAGCTTGTGGTTAAAGAGTTCGGTGAGGCCATTCGTGTGCGGGTGGTAAGCAGTAGTTTTGCAGTGAACAACGTTGCACTCTTTGAGAATGGCTTCTACGACTTCCGACAAGAAGACACGGCCTCGATCACTGAGCAGCTCCTGGGGTGGACCGTGACGCAGCATGAATCGGTGGAGGAGGAAGGAGGCCACATCGCGCGCTGTAGCCGCATGGAGGGCAGCAGTTTCAGCGTATCGCGTGAGGTGGTCTACAGCGACGATGGCCCAGCTGTTACCAGCGGAGTTCAGAGGAAATGGCCCATACAAATCGACGTCAACGCGCCCAAACGGTCGGTCAGGGCAAGGTAGAGGTTGCAGACCTGCCGGCGACAGGTGCGTTGAAGTTTTGCGGCGCTGACAATCGATGCAGGAACGAACGAACTTCTGCACGTCGCGGTACATTCCTCGCCCAAAGTACCGTTGACGAATGCGGTGGTAGGTTTTCGATACGCCAGAGTGTGCACAATGCGGATCAGTGTGGAACGACTGGCTTATGTGAGAACGCAGACTGCGGGGTATTACTAGTAGCCACTGGCCGCCGTCGCCGTCGTAACTGCGTCGGTGGAGGAGGTCGTCGCGAACAGCGGAATGGCAGGCTTGACGACGCAACGCGCGAAAGGATGGTGTGGCCGATGGATCATTCAGCAAGTCTATCAGTGAGGCAATTCATTGATCCTTGCGCTGTGCGATAGCGATGGTGTGAATGTCGAGAAAAGAAACGGCAAAGTGAGACACTGAGCTGTGGGCATTGTCGTCAGGCAAGGGAGATCGGGACAGCGCGTCGGCGTCAGCATGCTGGCGACCGTTGCGGTACAGCACGCGGATGTCGTAGTCTCGCAGGCGAAGTGCCCACCGGGCGAGACGGCCTGAGGGCGCCTTCAATGACAACAAGCACAGTGCATGATGGTCGGTGACGACATCAAATGGGCGACCATACAAATAAGGTCGGAACTTCGTAAGGGCCCAGATGATTGCCAGGCATTCTTTCTCCGTAACGGTATAGTTGGTCTCAGCTTTAGTAAGCGTACGACTTGCATATGCCACGACGTATTCCGGGTGCCCAGGTTTGCGCTGCGCAAGGACAGCGCCGAGGTCAACACCGCTGGCGTCCGTGTGCCTCTGTAGGGGCCGCAGGGTCGTAGTGGCGTAGAATGGGGGGAGACGTCAACAAACGACGGAGCTTTGCGAAAGCGTCGTCGCACTCGGACGACCACGAATTGAGGGGCCCGTTGCTGTCAAGGAGCTTCGTCAGCGGCGATATGATAGTCGCGATGTTTCGAATGAAGCGCCGAAAGTAGGAGCATAGTCCTACGAAACTGCGCAGTTCTTTGACGAACGTAGGTTTGGGGAACTCTGTCACGGCCCTAAGCTTGGCTGTATCGGGGAGAATTCAATCCTTCGACGCGACGTTGCCCAGCATTGTCAGCTGCCGTGCTGCAAATCGGCACTTCTTTAGATTCAGTTGTAGCCCGGCGTCGCTCAAACGCGTCAACACATGCCGCAGGTGTTGAAGATGCGTGGAGAAGTCCGGGACGAAAACGACGACGTCGTCAAGGTAGCACAGGCACGTGTGCCATTTCAAGTTGCGCAGAACTGTATCCATCATGCGTTCAAAGGTCGCGGGCGCATTACACAGCCCAAACGGCATGACGTTGAATTCGTACAAGCGATCCGGCGTGACAAAGGCTGTCTTCGGTGGAGCGTCTTCAGCCATGGGGACTTGCGAGTACCCTGAGCGGAAATCGAGCGATGAAAATAATTCTGCTCCTTGCAGGCTGTCAATGGCCTCGTCTATTCGAGGTAGGGGGTAAACGTCCTTACGGGTGATCTATTCACTCGTCGGTAGTACACACAGAACCGCACAGAGCCGTGCTTCTTCGCAACAAGAACGACAGGAGACGCCCACGGACTGTTAAGGGTCGAATAACGTCGCGGCGAAGCATGTCGTCAACTTGCTCGTTAATTACACGACGCTCTCCTGGAGCTACGCGATATGGACGTTGCCGCTGTGGTGGTTGGGCGCCAGTGTCGATGCACTGGGTGACAGCAGACGTGCGGCCGAGAGAAGTTTGCGCGACATCGAACGAAGAACGAAATTCTTCCAACAGGCATTGTCACAAAAGTCGCATATGATTAACATTGCCTGCGCATAATGTCCTAACGTACGCCATGAAAAGGGTTTCTTTTTTTTTCACTTACGCCCAAGGCGAAAAGCGCTCTAATTCTGCTCTAAGAATGGTGTGCCGTGAACGTACGCGCACTGCTTAGTGTGTGTTAGCGTGGGCCGTAAGACGAGCATCCGAGCTGCTCCTGATCATGTGTCTTTGTTTTGGATATTTTTATTTTGTCTATGTTTGTTTTGACTGCTTGCCGTGAAGGCCACTGCAAGCAGAGCATGAGCCTTAAGACGAACAGCTGAGCTACGTGACGTGATTTTGTTTTGTCTAGTATGGAACTGCTTACCGTGAAGGTCACCGCCAGCAGAGCCAGAGCCTTAACTGAATTACGTGTCAGATCATGTGCTTGTGTTTGTGTTGTGTCTGAACCACCGGACGTTGTGTCCGAGCCACGTTGCAGATCATGTGCTTTTGTTTTGTCTATTGTTAAACGGCTTGCCGTAACAGTCACCGACAGCGGAATCTGAATCACGGGACGTTGTATCCTAGATACGTCTTAGACCGTGTGCCTACGCGACCGCGTGACTGGTGTTTTGTCTGTGAGCTACTGGTTCGCCCGTGAAGGACACCGAAAGTGAAGTGTGAACCATGCCCGGTAGCAACCAGTGCCTACGCGACCGTTTCAAGGATGCATCGACACTACACTAGAAGCTGGGACCGGCGGCCGGAGAAACGTATAAAATACGGCCCCATCCTATGCTTCATCAGTCTGCTCTGCGCCGGAGAAGAGATCCACGCTGGGCAACTCCCGGGGCACAACGCAGCCACCCATCACCCCCGGTCATCGTCGAGCCGCCGCTGACCCATCTCGCCAGCTTCGACGGTCGCTCATGAACGGCGCCGGTGTTGAGGGACTCTGCTGCGCCCGGTTACGTATGTCAATCGCTTGACTTAGTGGACTGCGAACTCAAATTGTTGGTTAAGCTCTTGCTGTTTGGTCTTCCATCCGATATTGCTCATTGTCGCTACATATTTCAACTTTCATGCATGCTACCCTTATTCGGAATAATTGTAGACTGTATAACTAATTCACCTTTGTGTTCAAGATAAATGTTCGGTTATTGTGGAAGTATCTTTATCTTTGTTTAAACGCATTATTAAATCTTGGTGTTCTTTGATTGGAGAAGGCCCTTGACTCTTTCATACCGGCGATTGGCGCAAGCCATACACCAGAGGCCCAAACCCCATGCCACATCTTGGGAGAAGTTTGTGCTTCGGCCCCGAGACGTGACGTTATCTGGCGTCCTGACGACAGGACCTCTGGTGCAAAGCAGCCACCTTGAACGAGTCAGGGACCTGAGCCAATTATCCTTTTTGTGCACTGAGAGTTTTGTATTGTGAGCAACGGCAACAAAGTGAAAAACCTGCATTGATAAGTGCATGATCGCTCATTTGTGTGCCTAAGATTTTCTTTCACTATGGAGCTGGAAAAGCTTGCATCTATCGGCACTCAGCTTGGCCTGTCAGGAGCGGAACTGAGAAAGTGGATAGAGGAGGAGCAGGCGAGACAGCGTGAGGAAAGAGCCTTGGCACGAGAAGCAGCAGAAAGAGAGCGAGAAGCAGCAGAGAGAGAGCATGCAGCAGCACTTAAAGCAAGCGAGTGTGAGATAGAAGCATTACGTCTTAAACTGGAGCTTAAAAAGCTGAGTAGAGAGAATGTTGTTAGTGATGTTAGCAGCACTCAAGAAAGGGATGCCGACATCGGCTTGCGGTTTAATGCGAGCAAACTCCTCATCGCATTTGATGAAAAGAAAGACGATCTTGACGCGTACATATGCCGTTTTGAAGGTATTGCGAAGAGTCAGAGGTGGCCTGAAGACCAATGGTCAACTCTTTTGAGCACGTGCCTAAGCGGGGAGGCATTAAGCGTTTTTGGGAGATTATCACCGGAAGACGCGTCGAGCTACTCCAAGGTCAAGGCCGCTCTGTTGAAGCGCTTTCGATTTACCGTTGAGGGCTTCAAAGAGAAATTTAGGACTGCAAAATCAGCGGATGGCGAGACCGCTGCGCAGTTTTCGGCTAGGTTGACTCACTACTTTGACCGCTGGATCAAAATGGCTGGGATAGCGAAGGACTACTCGTCACTCCGCGAACTTTTGATTCAGGAACAATTTCTGAGCAGTGGCCACCCAAATCTGACACTTTATCTCAAAGAGAGAAAGGCTGAGTCACTTGAAGAAATGCTAGGACTGGCTGATCACTTCCTAGATGCACAAGGGGGAGCTAACCTTGCGAAAGCAAAAAGAGATGGACGAGAAGAAGCAGGAAACTATGAAGTAGACAGAAAAAAGGGCAGCCAAAGAGCACCGCCGAAGTGCTATCTTTGTTGTAAGTTGGGACACCATGCGGCACAATGCAAGAGCAACTTTGCAGGTAGCCAGGGTCCTGTGTGCTTTAAATGTGGAAGGAAAGGGCACAAAGCAGATGCGTGTCAACAGAGAGCGAAGGAAAAGCCTCAGGCTTCATGTATATACTCACCCGGCAGGGGAGATAAGAGAGAAAGCATCTACGATGGATACGTAGAGTTGAAGAATGGAGACAAGATTCCGGTGGTGAACGCACTTATGCTGACACGGCCGCAATCCTTAGTCGAGGGGATACCAGTTGTTGCCGGCACCCTTTCAGGGAAGTCGGTCACTGTACTGCGCGATACGGGAAGCAATACAGTGATAGTCAGGAGGGGCCTCGTCAAAGACGAAGATTTCACAGGGGACAGCAGTCCGGTATATTTGGTGGACGGCACCGTGAGGATGCTGCCCGAAGCGCGAGTTTACATCGAGACCCCCTATTACTCGGGCACCATCACCGCACTTTGTATGCAGGAGCCCTTGTACGATGTAATTCTTGGGAACATGGAAGGCGCGCGAGCTGCGGACGACCCGGCAGCCGCCGGCGGAGGACTGATGAAACAACAGCCGACGGAAGAAAGGGCGACCGCCGCAGCCGTGGCTAGAGCACAGACGAAAAGAGCAGCGAAGAAATTTGAGAGGCTGAAAACGCCTGGCGCTGGAGATGACACCGAAGCAACGAGTGCGTACGCAGAAGCACAGCGAAAAGACGAGTCGTTGCGTCACTGCTTTTCGCAGATCGGCAAAGCGCTAACGTGCAGAGATAAGGAAAGCGCCATCGAATTCAGAATTGAGAAGGGGCTCTTATATCGCACGTTCTCACAGCCAGATGGGAGATACGTGAAGCAGCTGGTAGTGCCGAGGGAACACCGGGAAGCGGTATTAAAAATTGCCCACGATGGAATAATGGCAAGACACTTAGGAGCACAGAAAACGAAATTCCGCATTCTGGACGAATTCTTTTGGCCAGGGCTTACTGCCGACGTCAAGAGATTCGTTAGTTCCTGCGACATTTGCCAACGAACAACACCGAAAGGCAGGGTACCCAGATGCTGTCGCACTACCAAGTGTCGAGGCGGAGCGGGTCGCCCAAGCCTTGGTAAAAATGTTTTTGCGAGTGGGGAATCCAAAAGTTTTCGATGTACCTCTATGGAGCCCCATTTGTAGTCCAAACCGACCACCAACCGCTTAGCTAGTTGCGTCAGGCGAAACAACAGTATAGTAGGGTGTTTCGATGGAGTTTGCTCCTGCAAGAATACGAATTCACTGTAAAGCACATGAAAGGGAGAGAAAACGTAGGAGCAGATTATCTAAGCAGATTGTAAAAGAGAGTCCCCACGGGGCTGTCAACCGATGTAATCATATAAGAGAGGTGAACTGTGTGTGCTTACAAATGCGACATTTTGCGGGTTGTTGAATATTATGTAATAATATTCTAAAAGTGGGGGGCAGTGTCACAAAAGTCGCATATGATTAACATTGCCTGCGCATAATGTCCTAACGTACGCCATGAAAAGGGTTTCTTTTTTTTTCACTTACGCCCAAGGCGAAAAGCGCTCTAATTCTGCTCTAAGAATGGTGTGCCGTGAACGTACGCGCACCGCTTAGTGTGTGTTAGCGTGGGCCGTAAGACGAGCATCCGAGCTGCTCCTGTTCATGTGTCTTTGTTTTGGCTATTTTTATTTTGTCTATGTTTGTTTTGACTGCTTGCCGTGAAGGCCACTGCCAGCAGAGCATGAGCCTTAAGACGAACAGCTGAGCTACGTGACGTGATTTTGTTTTGTCTAGTATGGAACTGCTTGCCGTGAAGGTCACCGCCAGCAGAGCCAGAGCCTTAACTGAATTACGTGTCAGATCATGTGCTTGTGTTTGTGTTGTGTCGGAACCACCGGACGTTGTGTCCGAGCCACGTTGCAGATCATGTGCTTTTGTTTTGTCTATTGTTAAACGGCTTGCCGTAACAGTCACCGACAGCGGAATCTCAATCACGGGACGTTGTATCCTAGATACGTCTTAGACCGTGTGCCTACGCGACCGCGTGACTGGTGTTTTGTCTGTGAGCTACTGGTTCGCCCGTGAAGGACACCGAAAGTGAAGTGTGAACCATGCCCGGTAGCAACCAGTGCCTACGCGACCGTTTCAAGGATGCATCGACACTACACTAGAAGCTGGGACCGGCGGCCGGAGAAACGTATAAAATACGGCCCCATCCTATGCTTCATCAGTCTGCTCTGCGCCGGAGAAGAGATCCACGCTGGGCAACTCCCGGGGCACAACGCAGCCACCCATCACCCCCGGTCATCGTCGAGCCGCCGCTGACCCATCTCGCCAGCTTCGACGGTCGCTCATGAACGGCGCCGGTGTTGAGGGACTCTGCTGCGCCCGGTTACGTATGTCAATCGCTTGACTTAGTGGACTGCGAACTCAAATTGTTGGTTAAGCTCTTGCTGTTTGGTCTTCCATCCGATATTGCTCATTGTCGCTACATATTTCAACTTTCATGCATGCTACCCTTATTCGGAATAATTGTAGACTGTATAACTAATTCACCTTTGTGTTCAAGATAAATGTTCGGTTATTGTGGAAGTATCTTTATCTTTGTTTAAACGCATTATCAAATCTTGGTGTTCTTTGATTGGAGAAGGCCCTTGACTCTTTCATACCGGCGATTGGCGCAAGCCATACACCAGAGGCCCAAACCCCATGCCACATCTTGGGAGAAGCTTGTGCTTCGGCCCCGAGTCGTGACAGGCATAGAAGCTGGGAACGCTGGACCGACGTAAGGTTGTCAGCAATCGAGGGACGAAATACATCAGCGGATGACGAATCAGATGTGGAATTACGGGTGAAAAACAGCGCGAAAAGACGGGACAAGAAAGGACACGAGACCACGGCGCTGACTAACTCCGGGATGAGTGTCCAGTGGGCGTGCGTGCCTTTTCCGTGGATATCAAGGACTTATACTATTCGTTGCCTCAGGAAGATGTGTGTACAGAAGTTAGCAACTGTATTGACAAATATGGGGCTCTTAAAGGGCCCCTCACCAGGTTTGACAATTTTGAGCTGACGAGCGCAATCCATGCACTAGGCGTTCACCATTACGTCTGCCAAAATTTGCAACGCTACGCGCCGCGTAAATGGGTCAAATTTCAAGCTGAACGCTGCTTGCCCTTCTTCTCGCGTCCACGCGCCCAGAGAATGAGGGGATGACGTGCATGAGAGAATGGCCCTACGTAGATAGTAGTGCTGTGACGTCGCTCCTCTACGTAGACGAGTGTGCTCTGACGTCGCCAACAGTAGCACGTGACACTGCGATAATTATTTGACACGACGCGTAGTTTTTGTAATTTGTTGCTTGAATGGATGAATAAAACTTGAGAGCAATAATAAAACACACAAACGGAATGTGTGCGTTTTCTTTTTTTAATTTTTACTGCGAATCGCAGCGAGATTCGAGACTAATCTACCTCCGTTTCGCACGCGTTCGTGTTCTCGCGCTTTGTGCATCGTGCAGACGCCACCCTTTACAACGAAACTAATTTTCTACTGCGTTCCAGCGCTCATTAGGCTCATTTATCCTCCCGCGTCTAACTAGATGTTCATGCGGCACACCGCTAGTCTCGCGTCCGTACAAATGTTGCAGCTTTCGTGCTCAGGAATAGGTTGAAAGCCAAGTGATCGGCGAGGGCGCATTCGGCATAACTTGCAGAGATGAAGCGCAAAAAACACCGCCACAACACCGCTCGCGTCTCGGGGGCTCGGGCTGGTTCGGGCGCGTCATGCGCTCGTGACATTCTGTGCGCATGACGTGTTCATGCGTATGCGTTATGTGATCCTTCCGCTCGCGTGCCGAAGAGGGCAGGGAAGGGATTTGGCTTGCGAAGGCTACGCGGGGCGAGCGGCGAGGGTTTGCAGCTCGCCTCCTCGCATCATGGTTTCGCGCCGCTACAAATTATTGGTTTTCTCAGCTTCTAACCGACCGATTAGAAAAATTCTTGTGGCATATTGCTCTTTATTGGGCTCGCAACAACTTGCAATGTGTAACTAAAATTCGTTAGGTCACCTGGTGAGGGGCCCTTTAAGTTTCAAAACGCAAGTGGAATCACTGTGGACAGGTTTTTAGAGTTTTTAAAGTTTTATATGCGATCCACCTTCGTCTGCTTGGAAGATAAACTTTTTATACAGCGGAAAGGTGTGTGCATAGGCTCTTGCATCGCCCCTGTTCTTAGTGACATTTTATTAGCTAGCTATGACCGCAATCTTGAGAGCAAGCTAAGTAAGACGAGCACGGTAAAGGTGATGCGATACGTGGATGACTTTTTAATCTTTTACAGCACTAACCCTTCTGACGCGCAGCCTGCTGCTGCTACAATTTTTGACGTGTTCCTCACGGAATTAAGTTCTTTTGAACTTACCACTGAGCATCCCTGAGACAGCAAACTGCGCTTCTTAGACTTGGAACTCTCGTTCTCAAATAGCCATGTATGTTGGAGTTATGCGCCCAGAGCTCAAAAGAGCCTTCTCCCTTTTTCCTCTGCGCACTCGAAGATTGTTAAACGCGGAATTAAAAGAGCTTGCATGAAGGCGGCGCTAGACAGGTCCTGTGACCACCAAGTTGAAGCAAGTTTTCTTTCACAAGTAGCACGCCTGAAGCTCGCAGGTTTTCCAGCAACGCTTTTGACTAACATTGCCGAAAGCCTCGTAGCAGGCTTTAAAAACAAGCGCTCAGCTGCTGTGCAATCCGAGACAAACTCGAAGCAAACTGTTGCGGTTATCCCGTACGTGCACAAAGTAGCGCACAATCTCAAGAAAGTTGTCAGCAGGGCAGGCGTTAGGCTGTTGTTTTCTGCCTAAAATAAGCTTGGTAGCCTGTGCCAGCAAGTCAACCGAGAAGAAGAGAAGAAAAGAAGATGCACTAAGAAGCACAGGCAGAAGTTTGTTGAATGTTGTCAAGAAGTTGTATACAAGATTCCACTTTCTTGCATTCGTTACTATGTCGGGCAAACGGGGCGGTGCGCTAATGACCGCATGCGCGAGCATTCGAACAAGGTCCAGAAACAAGCTACAGATAGTCAGTTATCACTTCACTGTAACAGTTGCGGTTGCCATCCATCTTTTAACGATACCACTTTCTTGCCAAAATACCATGACGAGCGCGCGCGCCTCATTTCAGAAGCTTATCACATCTACAATAGCGGAGAGGCATGTGTAAGCCTCCCCTCGATTTCCTTCCTTCCGAAGGAGATAGAATTCATGTCTCGTTGATCGCCTTACTGCCTCTGCGCAGGCTGAGTTTTCTTTAATTTCATTACGTTAGTGGTGAAGTATATTTATGTGGACTGAAGGAATAGAGCACATTTGGTTGTTAGTCAGCGCCGTGGTCTCGTGTCCTTTCTTGTCCCGTCTTTTTGCACTGTTTTTCACCCGTAATCATGAACCAACCAGCCCAAATGCGTACCCTTCTACAGATGTGGAAACAGCACTGAGCGTACGGGAGCTGGCGCAGTGCGTGTCAACCGTAGCGTCCATAACTTGTGCGTCTTTGAGGGGTTCTCTGCCGAGACATTCCCCTCGCACCAACGTAACAATGAACGGGGATGGGTTGGTCACAAAAGTATCCGTGTCGCCCTGAGTGATTTCCACGGTCGCAAATGGCACCAGCAAGCCTTTCCTAGTGAAAACGCGGTCACATGGAGAAAGGAGTGCAACGGCGTCGCAGAGACCGGTGCAATAGACTGACACAGCCGTTGACAAATTTGCAGGAACTGTGGTGTCGTCTTTGACGAATACCTTGGTTGCAACCGATGAACTGTCTGCCAACGTGAAATCTGAGAATGGTGAGAGCTCTATTTCGGCTGGTGCGCAATGAATTACGGCGTCGTGGGGGCGAGAAAATTCCATCCAAGGATGACGTCGTGAGAGCATGAAGAAATTATGATGAATTCGGCGGTGTACAGAGTGTCCTGAATGATGACACGGGCTATGCATACCACCGTCGGATGAATACCTTGGGCGCTGGCTGTACGGAGGGAGAGCCCGGAAAGTGGCGTCGTCACTCTTCGTAGCATGCGGCTTAATTTAGCGCCCATAACGGATACGGCGGCTCCAGTATCGATAAGGGCAGATGCGCGAACACCGTCCACAAAAACGTCTATCACGTTCGATGGGCTTCGCTGAGGGCTTTCGCAGTTCGATAGCGTCGCAGCCCTTTCCTCGTGGGCTGCGACGGCTAGTTTTCCTGGTCGCGTGGGACCGGACCTGGCCGCATCGGTGTCAGCGAGCGGCGTCGTGGTGTCGGTGAAGGGCAGGTAGATGGAGCTGGGCGAGACGTCGGCGACAGAGGCGTAGGTGGGTCGTAATATGGCGGTTCGACTGGCTGGTGGCAGACGACACATCTCGAGGCGGCTGCACGCGATTGCAATAGCGCGCCACGTGGCCGGCGTAACCGTATGCGAAGCATATGGGGCAGTTGTCAGGTGTGCGCCATCGGTTCGCTGGGGCAGGGCCCGCCCATGGTGCAGGACGGGTTTGACGGTGCGGCAACTGATAGGACTGCATGGCGGGCTGCAGTCGTGGCCTGTGCGTGACGTCGGCGCAGGTTACCGGTACATCCGCTTCGAAAGAGTGTGGTCGAGCGGAGGCTTTGGCGGAAATGTGTGGGGCGGCCGTAGGGATTGCTGGGGGCGTTCTTGCGACAACTTGGGCGTAACTCAAGGGTGCTGGAGCCGTATGGTTCTTGCGGTACTCGGGCATGACCTCCGCGATTTCTTGCTCAATTGCTTGACGGAGGGGAGGCAGAAGTGTGGTCGACGGCTGTTGAGCGTACCGAGGGCGAGCAAAGCCTAGCAGAAAGAACAGACGCGCGATTTCCTCACTCACGAATGTCTTCATCTCTGCGAGCAACGTGGAGTGGTCGGATATGATCGACAAGCCAGCGAGCTCGGCGTCGCGTGATGGAGAGCGACGGGTCATCGATCGCTGCCCGCGAAGCTCCTCATAGCTTTGGCAGAGCGTTATGAGCTCTGCCACTGTGCCGGGGTTCTTGGCGAGAAGCATGGTGAAAGCGTCGTTGTCGATGCCTTTCATGATGTGCCGGATCTTGTCAGAATCGGACATGGTGGCGTCGGCTTTCTTACAGAAATCGAGGACGTCTTCAATGTAACTGGTGAATGATTCACCGGCCTGCTGAGCACGTTCACGTAAGCGCTGTTCGGCCTGCAGCTTACGCACGGCAGGGCGGCCAAACACATTGATAATGGCGGTTTCTGAAGTCGGAGCACGTCGTAAAATCGGATGCGTGGTTGTTGTACCACAGGCCCGCCACACGCGCGACGTAAAAAACCAGGTTAGTCAATTTTCCTGCCTCGTGCCATTTATTGGGGACACTCACGCGCTCGTAAATCGCGAGCCAGTCCTCCACGTCGGTATCATCTGCGCCAGTGAAGACTGAAGGGTCGCGAAAACGAGGGACACCGGGACATGAGGTCGGTACAGGCGGGGGCGTTTGCTGGGAGGCGTCTTGAGGCATGGTAGGCGGCAGGGTACGGGATCGAAGAGCTTGAGGCATCGAATGAGAGCCGAAGTTGTTGTGAAGGCTCAGCACTCTCCACCAAATTTTAAAGACGTTTATTAGCGGGCACTCGGCGAGGATACACGAAAGCGACAGTCAAGGCGGGGCCGACTCTCAGCATGAGCTGGGTTCTCTCGGAAAAGAGCCGAAGAGGGCGACCCACTAGAAGGTGCTCGAGAGGACGACCCATTACTGAGTTCGAACGATTCGCTACAGGCGCTACACTCTCCATGGACACGCCTGTACAAGCTGGACGTCCTGCTGCACGAGGGACACATTGCCGCAAAATAAAAAACCGAGGCGCGCAAGAAGATAGTGCATGCCCAACAGGCGCTAAAGCGACCTTACGACCGCCGCGGGCACCGCCATACCGTATCGGCGATGAAGGGGGACGAGGCACACCGTCCCCTTCGAAAAATCTATGCGCCATGTTCGAAGGGCCCTTTATTGTTACCAAACAATGGGGCGAGAACACTTGGCGAGTGCGGCCCTCGGATGCTGACTCTCGCGCAGATAAAAGGAGGGGAAACACATTTGCCGTGCATGTGTCGCGGATTACGAATGGTGTTCGTAGAGACATCTGAAGCGCCGAAAGCTGTTTTTCTTTCAGAGGTGCACCTTTCGCAGCGTCGCCGAGTGTAATGAAGAAGAGCGGCAACGGGCTCGGGCGCATGCTCGGTAGCGCGAAGAAAAGAGAAAAGAAGGACGAAGGCAGAATAGAACAGCCGGTCCAGAGAAGGGGCGCTACGTCTCTTTCCTTATTACGTTACAATATATATATATATATATATATATATATATATATATATATATATATATATATATATATATATATATATATATATATATATATATATATATATAAATCAGGAAAATGCGATATTTGCTCGGGAGTTTCAGAATTGCTTTTTCTTTGTGTAGTGGCAGGAATCTTAAGGTAGTTTAGGACATCATTTAGGACAGTAATTAGGAAGGTATATTATTTAAATTTTTAATTAGTGACTTTAGGTGATTGTGTCAAATGGAAGAATTGTAGTTCTTCATGCGACAGATCCATCCGAGATTTGAGATTTCGAAAAGGTGTCCTCTAGTAATTGCTGTGGCGTAACGAAATTCAACGAAATGCAACGGCTTCAACAGCGAAAACCATCGAAATCGGTTGAATTTCATTACTTCGTAATTTTTACTACAGGCCGCTTTTTCGAAATCTCAATGTTGGGATGGGTTTCTGGCAAGAAGAACTTCAATTCCCCAATTTGACACAGTCACCTAAGTCCATTAATTAAAGAGGTAATTAATTTAATTACAGTCCCAAATAATTTCTTTAACCATCTTAAGATGCCTAGCGCTACAGAAAAAGTCATTCACTCATTTTGGACGTCTCAGAAGAATATGGCAGTTGCGTTCGTCCATGTGTCTGTTTAGGTTTTGCCATTGAATTTGGTTGAATTACATTACTTCGTAATTATTACTAGATGCCACTTTTTCGAAATCTGAAGGTTGGGTAGGGTTTCTATCATGAAGAACTTCAATTCTCGCATTTGACATAACCACCTAACTCCCCTAATTAAAAAGGTAATTAATTTAACTTTTTTAATTACAGTCCCAAATAATTTCTTTAACCATCTTAAAATCCCTGCCACTACAGAAAAACCAATTCTGAAGGCAGCAATGAAATATCGCATTTTCCTGATTTTTTTAGAAGGTTGGACACATTTCTTGAAAAAAAAAAATATATATATATATATATATATATATATTATATATATATATATATATATATATATATATATATATATATCTTGAAATAGGGGTGTTGTACGTGAAGAAAGGGTCAGACGTTGCTTTGTGAAAGGCTCTTTATCAGGCAGGTCCGGCTACCAGCGAGCACGAGCGCGAGCGACAACCAGTCACCGATTGTCGTCTTCCTCTTTCTTAACAGCGGAGCGTCTGTCACTCGCATTCAGTACAATTATTCCCCGCGCAATAAGGAGCCATCCTGGCGACCTAGGAGCCAGAAAACACAGGAGGATCGTAGCACTGTTTAAGTCTGGACACGTGAACGATTTCCTGGCCACGGCAGCGATGGTCAGAAGACGGTTCCAGTGGCTCGATGAGGTAGTTCACCGGCGAAGTCTGCTGAAGTACACGATATGGACCGTGGTACTTGGGGACCAGCTTGGTGGAAAGGCCAGGAGTAGTAGACGGCACACGCAGCCAAACGAGCGAGCCAGGATCGTAGGAAGTAGTGCTAGTGGACGCGTCGTGGAGGTGCTTCTGGCGCCCCTGGTCTTGTGTTGTGAATGAGCGTGCAAGTTGGCGGCATTCTTCAGCATATGTAGCTGCTTGGGATAGAGTTGTTGACTCTGAGGCATCGGGTCGGTACAAAAGAATAGTGTCCATAGTACAAGAAGGCTCGCGTCCGTAAAGGAGGAAAAATTGGGAGAACCCAGTAGTGCTTTGAATGGCGGTATTATAAGCGAAAGTAATAAACGGTAGTACTCGATCCCAGTTGGAGTGGTCTGACGAGATGTACATAGACAGCATGTCACCGAGATTACGGTTAAAGCGTTCTGTTATCCCATTGGTTTGAGGGTGATAGGCGCTTGTGGTGCGGTGCACGACGCGGCACTCACGCAGCAATGCTGTGATCACGTCCGAGAGAAACACACGACCGCGATCACTCAGCAACTCTCGGGGGGCGCCATGACGAAGGACGAGATTGCGGAGAATAAAAGTGGCCGCGTCTTTTGCTGTAGAAGAAGGAAGGGGTGAAGTTTCGGCGTACCGTGTGAGGTGGTCGACGGCAACGATGATCCAACGGTTACCGTCTGCAGTGCTGGGAAGGGGACCGTAGATGTCGATGCCGACGCGGTCGAACGGTCGGGCAGGGCACGGCAAAGGGAACAAGGCGCCGGCTGCGTGTTGAGGGGGAGTCTTGCGTCTCTGGTATGTGGAACATGCGCGAACGTACTGTCGAATGAAACGGTACATGCCACGCCAGTAATATCGACGCCTGATTCGAGAATAAGTTTTAAGGAAACCTGCGTGGCGGTAGTGTGGGTCGTCGTGGAACGTACAACAAATTTCGGACCGGAGGTGACGCGGAATGACGAGTAACCACTTACGGCCGCCGGGTGTGTAATTTCGGCGGTACAGCACGTCTTCGCGAGTGGTGAAGTGCTCGGCTTGCCGACGCAATGTCCGAGAAGATGGAGAAGGGGTCCGACCAGACAGAACGTCTAGAATGGAAGCAAGCCAAGGATTCTTGCGTTGCTCAGAGGGCATGTCGGAGATGGTGAGGGCGGTGGTAGCGCAGGTAGTGTGAAGCTGGCAGAGTCAGGAGACAGGGGCGAACGGAAGAGGGCGTCTGCGTCTGAATGCTTGCAGCCAGAGCGATACACCACGCGGATATCGTATTCTTGGAGCCGTAACGCCCATCGGGCAAGGCGACCACTTGGATCTTTTAGTGACGACAACCAACACAGGGCATGGTGGTCAGTCACTACGTCAAATGGGCGTCCGTACACGTAAGGCCGACATTTCTCTATCGCCCAAAGAATGGCAAGGCATTCCTTTTCGGTGACAGAATAGTTGCTTTCGGCTTTAGTAAGACTTCGGCTTGCGTAGGCAACGACGTACTCTTGGAAGCCGTCTTTCAGTTGCGCAAGAATAGCGCCGAGCCCGACACCGCTAGCGTCTGTGTGGATCTCAGTGGGTGCAGATGGGTCGAAGTGTCGCAGAATAGGAGGTGACGTGAGGATGCGGCGCAGTTTCTCGAAAGCATCGTCACAAGGGGGAGACCACGCTGAAAGATCACTAGAGCAAGCGAGGAGTTTGGTCAAAGGAGCGATGATGGTGGCGAAGTTGCGGACAAAGCGCCGGAAATAGGAACAAAGGCCGATGAAGCTTCGAAGCTGTTTCAGGGTAGTTGGTTTTGGGAACGCTGAAACGGCTGTTAGTTTGGTGGGATCAGGGAGAATACCGTCCTTTGAAACCACATGCCCTAGGATCGTAAGCTGCCGAGCGGCAAAGTGGCATTTCTTCCGGTTCAGTTGCAGTCCCGCGGCGGAGAGGCAAGCAAGAACTTGCTCGAGACGGGTTAAATGGGTCGCGAAATCGGTAGAAAAGATGACAATGTCGTCTAAATAACAAAGGCAAATATTCCACTTGAGGCCTCGAAGGATCGTGTCCATCATATGCTCGAAAGTGGCAGGCGCGTTGCAGAGGCCAAAGGGCAAGACTGTAAATTCGTAAAGGCCGTCGGGCGTAACAAAAGCCGTTTTTTCGCGATCGGCCTCCGCCATGGGCACCTGCCAGTAGCCGGAGCGCAGATCTAAGGAAGAAAAGAATTCTGCGCCCTGTAGGCAGTCTAGGGCATCGTCGATGCGCGGTAGAGGATAGACATCCTTGCGCGTGATACGGTTGAGACGGCGGTAGTCCACGCAGAACCTGATGGATCCGTCCTTTTTCTTCACCAGTACAACTGGAGAGGCCCAAGGGCTGCTGGACGGCTGAATTATTCCACGCTTGAGCATATCGTCTACCTGTTGATCGATGACATGGCGTTCGGAAGTCGACACACGGTATGGACGCTGTCGCAGTGGTGCATGTTGACCGGTATCAATCCCGTGGACAACTGCTGACGTTCGACCTAAAGAAGGCTGGTCGTGGTCGAAGGAGGCTCGAAAACGCTGAAGGAGTTGGACAAGCTGTTTCTTCTGCACAGGCGTAAGGTGGGAATCGACGGCTTTGCAGAATATGTCCATAGGAGCAGCTGTGTCAGTTGCAGAAGTGGTGGCACAAGGCAGTAGTGATGCCGTGTCTCCAAGTGTTGTATCGTCGAAAATGTCAGCAAAAGTAGTGAGGCTCCCCAGACAATCGCCGCGTAGTACAAGAGACGGGACAGCAGAGACGTTGCACGCGTAAAGTGCCGCAGAACCATTGTAAAGTTTGATGACGGCAAACGGGAGGATGAAGGTTCGGTGACGCGCACTCGTTACAGATGGCTGGAAGAAAACAGTAGAGTTAGTGGCAGCAGGCGAAAACACAGGCACTATGACGGCGGACAAAGGCGCGATGTGGACGTCAGCTGCGGCAAACACTTTAGGGGGACTGCGGTCGTCAAGGTCAGGGCACGGATTCGACAACGTGAGTTCAGCACGAGCGCAGTCTACGAGGGCCTGATGGGTAGAAAGAAAATCCCATCCTAGAATGACGTCGTAGGATGATCACGGAAGAACGACAAACTTGACAGCATACCGAACATCTTGAATCACAACACGAGCTGTGCACTGAGCCGAAGGCGTGATGTAATGCGATGTCGCTGTACGCAGGGCAAGATTCGTAAGCGGTGTGGTCACTTTTCTCAAACTGCGGCACAGTTTCTCACTAATGACAGAAACTACGGCTCCTGTGTCGACAAGGGGACGTCTACTTCTACTACTATATCAATTTCGTTGGGCGGATAAAGAGGAGGTATTGGAGAGTTCGACGACAACGCAGTTCTTGCCTCCGGAACTGCGGCTGTCAGTTTTCCTCTCGTGCGGGGCTAGGTCGTCGGAGCATCGGGGAGATGGATCGGCGACGGGGCGAAGACGAACGGCGTGAGTCGAAAGGGCGTCGAGGGGAAAACGAGTCAGCGACAGCCGAAGAAAGTCGTTGGGAATGCTGGGCAGCCTGATAATTGGAGGAAGGCACACCGTCCTGAGACTGGAAGCTGCGACGTCGACAGTAGCGGGCTATATGCCCTGCCAAGCCGCACGCGAAACATATTGGCCGATTATCAAAGGTGCGCCATGGGCTAACGCCATGGGCTAACGACAGTCGTCCCATTTGTTGGAAGCGCTTACGAGTTCGTACTCGACGATCCAATCCTCGACGTCGTGCTCGTCATTGCCGTGATATACGGGTGGGTCGCGTTGCCGTTGCACGCCAGCACAGAAGACTGTCGTTGTGGCGGCAGCAGCTTGCGAAGGGCCAGCTGCGGTCATGTTGAAAGGCGATGGTAGCGTCCGATTGCGAAGTTCTAGGATGATGGGAACCCCGGCTCCTCCACCACTTGAAATAGGGGTGTGGTACGTGAAGAAAGGGTCAGACGTTGCTTTGTGAAAGGCTCTTTATCAGGCAGGTCCGGCTACCAGCGAGCACGAGCGCGAGCGACAACCACAGTCACCGATCGTCGTCTTCCTCTTTCATAACAGCGGAGCGTCTGTCATTCGCATTCAGTACAATATATATATACAAAGCAGGTCTTCCTGGATTCGGTAGAATCATGGATGCTCAAGTGAAGTTAACGAACGAAAAACGATGCTTTATTGCCAAGGTTGCGGCCGGGGACCGGCCTTCGTAAGGGCACTTTATATTAGAGCTGTGCACGGGCCGTATTTCCAAGCCCGAGCCCGGCCCGGGCCCGCTGACTTTGTCGAAGGCCCGCCCGAGCCCGACGGCAGAGGGCTGCGAGCCCGCCCGGCCCGGCCCGACGTACGAAAACACAATCCAGGGCCCGGCCCGGCCCGGCCCGGCTTTTTGAAGGTTCGCTGCGAAAACAATCAGCGACGTGCTAAGCACATCATGCTGTACACCAACAAATAATGTAATAATTATGCACGTGCATATAAAAAATACTGCGAGACAACGGTAAACGTTTTACGTACCAACATGCAACAAATATTTTATGCATTGCATACCTGCGACAGCGCGGCACTTTTGCTATACAAGTAGACGGCCTCATGCCAGCAACAATGGGGTTCGCTCGCCAAAGGCGTCACGTGTATGGGGTATGCCCATGCAAGCGTCAGCTTGCACGAAGGCGATCTACGTCGGGTCGCTCGTCGCTGTCGCGTGCATTTTCACTCATATGGGATTTGGCCTTAAATCTAACGCGAACAGTCGCGTGCCGCCGTCACTAGCTCAGGTGGTGTTACTTCTCTGTTTGTCGGAGTGCGACAGAGGCAGTGCTTTACCTGCTTCCCTTTTGTTTAAAGTAGCGAATGGAAAGGAAAAGCGGTAAAGTGCGGTCGTGGAAAAGGCGCTGTATATGCGTGCTGGAAAACAATTCCCGCTCCTTCTCTATATTTCGGGCTTGAGTCGGGCTTTGCGCCGGGCCCGAGCCCGGCCCGACAAAACTCCAAGTAGCCCGAGCCCGGCCCGGGCCCGAAGTGAAAATACGTCGGCCCGTCCGAGCCCGGCCCGCGGGCCGGGTCGGGCTTTCGGGCTACCCGGAGCCCGTGCACACCTCTACTTATATATATATATATATATATATATATATATATATATATATATATATATATATATATATATATATATATATATATATATATATATATATGGTGACGATGGAAAGCGTTTATTTACAAGATGGGAAAATGCAGAGTAGAGGTGTAGCTCGGCCAAGAGTCAACGGCGTCGCTCGCGAGCCAGTCCAGCCTCGTTCTCCTGTTCGTCGAATCTTCGCTCGCGCGTTTCACTTCCCGCTTCGCAGACGATGCCCTCTGGGCGAGTCACTCAGATGGTTGATGGTAGCACGGTTTAAGGCGCGCAACGTGTGCCAGCTGTGTTTTGCTGGAGCGGCGACCATTGCTTGTGACGCTTGAGATTACGTACGTGACGTCGCTGAGGCGGTCAAGAATGACGAATGGACCTGAATAGTGGGCCAAGAACTTCTGGCACAAACCACGTTTGCGGACTGGTGTCCATAACCACACAAGATCGCCCTTAGTATAAGATACGGAGCGATGGCAGGCGTCGTAACGTTTCTTAGAACGCTGTTGGGATGCCAAAGTTCGAAGGCGTGCGATGCGACGGGCTTCTTCTGCGCGGCAGAGCGTCTCGGCTACCGAGGTTTCCACGTCTAGCGTGAAAGGTAGTATAGTGTCGAGACAACATCGTGGGGAACGAGCGTACAACAGGTAAAATGGAGAGTAACCTGTAGTCTCATGCTTCGCGGTATTGTACGCGTATGTGATGTAAGGTAGCACTTCGTCCCAGTTTTTGTGCTTGGAATCGACATAAATAGACAGCATGTTCGTGAGAGTCCGGTTTGTGCGCTCTACGAGGCCATTGGTCTGCGGGTGATATGGTGTGGCATGGCGGAAATGGCAGGCAGACAGACGCAGGATCTCTTCAACGACGTCGGCAACGAACTGTCCTCCGCGGTCGCTAATGACAACGCGTGGAGGACCATGGCGGAGAATTATAAAGCGAAGCATAAACTGCGACACGTGCATGGCCGTTGCAGCAGGTATTGCAGCAGTTTCTGCGGAGCGCGTCAGGTGGTCAACACAGACGACGATCCATCGATTGTTACTGCTCGATCGTGGAAACGGACCGAGAAGATCGACACCAACTGTCTCGAAGGGAGAGTTAGGAGGTGGCACAGGATGGAGAAGTCCTGGCGGTGTAGCCGTGGGACGCTTGTGTCGTTGGCATTGTTCGCATCCAGCAACGTATTTTTCCGTGTCGTGTCGCATCTTGGGCCAATAGAACCTTTGCTGGATTCGTTGAAGCGTTCTGGCGAAGCCCATGTGGCCGCAGGTTGAGTCGTCGTGTAAGGACTGAAAGACGTGAGCCCGTAAAGTGCGTGGAACAACTAGAAGCAGACGGGCGCCTTGTCCGGAATAATTCTTCTTGTAAAGGACGCCTTCATGAACCACGAAACAGCTTGGGTTTGCGTGTTCATTCGCGGAGGCGAACAGAGAATCTAGGGAGCGGTCCTCGTGTTGGGCTGTCCGGAATGTCGCGAGGTCAGGGAACTCGGAGGTAATAGCGTCGATATACTGGTCGAAGTTGTCAGCGTCGCACTCAGTCGTCGGTGGAGGAAAGCGCGATAGGCAGTCGGCGTCTGCGTGCCGGTTACCGCTCTTGTAGCGTACAGTGAAGTCGAACTCCTGTAAGCGCAAAGCCCATCGCGCCAGTCGTCCAGATGGGTCTCAGAGGCCTACCAACCAGCATAGAGAATGATGGTCGGTGATTACCGAGAAGCGACGGCCGTAGATGTATGGGCGAAACTTGTGCACGGCGAAAACGACGGCGAGGCACTCCTGTTCTGTGACTGTGTAATTTCGCTCTGCCTTGCTCAACGAACGACTCGCATAAGCTACCACGTGTTCAGCATTGTCATGGCGTTGAACGAGCACAGCACCAAGGCCGATTCCACTGGCATCTGTGTGAATTTCCGTTTCAGCAGAAGGATCGAAATGGCGTAGTACCGGTCCTGAAGTCAGTATGAACCAAAGCTGCTCAAAGGCTGCTTCGCAATTCGGTGTCCAGTGGAAAGGGACGTCCTTTTGCAGCAAGTCAGTCAGTGGTTGTGCTTTATCAGCAAAATTCGGGACAAAGCGGCGAAAGTAAGAACACAGGCCCAGGAAGCTTCGCAGCTCCCTGAGGGACTGCGGCTGCTTGAAGTTGCTGACAGCGGCGACTTTCTGCGGATCCGGTCTCACGCCATTTTTATCCACCAGGTGTCCCAGAACCAAGGTTTCACGTTCTCCAAAGCGACATTTTTTTGAGTTCAGTGTAAGCGCAGCTTCCTCCAGACAGGTTAGAACGAGGTCAAGGCGATGATTATGTTCTTCAAATGTTCGGCCAAAAATCACCACATCATCCAGGTAACACAGGCAGATTTCCCATTTGAGGCCGCGCAAAACGGTGTCCATATATCTTTCAAATGTGGCGGGGGCATTGCACAAGCCGAATGGCATAACATTAAATTCAAACAGACCGTCGGGTGTAACAAAAGCCGTCTTTTCTTTGTCATCCGGATCCATGGGAATCTGCCAATACCCGGATCGCAAGTCCACCGATGAAAAATAGGACGCTGAATGCAGGCAGTCGATGACATCATCGATGCGTGGAAGCGGGTACACGTCCTTCTTGGTTATAGAGTTGAGACGTCGGTAGTCAACGCAGAACCTCGTGGACCCATCTTTTTTCTTGACCAAGATAACAGGCGCGGCCCAGGGACTTGACGATTCTTGGATTACGCCGGAGGTTAGCATCTCGCTGACTTGCTGTGAAATTACCTTGCGCTCTGACGCAGAAACTTGATAAGGCTTCTGTCGAAGGGGGTGCGCAGATCCGGTGTCGATCTTGTGACGAGTGCGTGTGCTGGGCGCCTCAGGTCTACGCGACTTCTGTGCAAAATCAAATACTTTAGCGTGTCTGGCCAGCAGTGTAACCAACACGTTGCGCTTATGCAAGGGAATAGACTTGCTAACCATTTTATAAAGTTCGTTTTCCGTGCCGGAGACATCAGCATAGTCTGAATTTGCCGCACTGCTGAGAGCTCCTATGCAGATACTGCACTGCCTTTCAAACATGGCAAGGCGCATTCCCTCTGGTAGTACAACAGACTCAGACGAGCAGTTCACTATCCATAATTTAGCTTTTCCCTCGGTAAGAGACACAACGCAGCGCGGCAGAAACACGTTTTTCTTCACGCAAGGTAAAGGCAGCGGCTCAATCACAATGTCAGGAGAACTGAAACTCGAGTCGGCATTCGAAGCAGCAACGAGCACGCTGGCCGTAGACCATGCCGGTAGAATAGCGTCTTTAACTACAACGAGGTTGTCGTCTCTGCTACGCTGAGGCTGCTGGGCGAGGGCAGACAACAGAACCTCGCCTGCCCCGCAGTCCACAGTCGCACGGCACTCTTGCAAGAAGTCAATTCCAAGGATAACGTCATGCGTGGAATGAGCGAGCACTGCGAATTCTGCCTTGAACGCCTTGCCAGCAACACAGACTGACACAGTGCACACACCTACTGGACACAAAGCCGTGCCGCTCACTGCTCGAAAGGTAGCAGATTTATCCCAATAAAACATAACCTTGCGGCCAAGTCTTTCCTTGAAAACTAAACTCATTACAGAAACAGTTGAACCGGTGTCTACCAGAGCCATCGTGGGAATATCGTCAATGAGTACGTGAACCTTGTTATGAAGCATTGAAACTAAAGGAGGCATACTTGTGTGCAAAGCGGTACGTCCAGCGACCTCGCCTCCATCGGCCGCGCCGGCTAGTTTCCCGGTGGCGGAGATGAAAGCCGCGGCCGGGGTCGGGGGGATGGTGACCGTCGCTGGCGCGTAGTAGGTGGAGTCAAGCTCCTCACAGAGGCAGGCGAGTCGCTGCGGATGTTCGGCCGGTACCCGTGCTTCTGGGCAGTTGAATCCGAAGGCCAGTAGGTGTAATCCGGCTGTTGGCTTCGCCGTGGAAGCATCGCTGGTCGGTCAGAAAACGTCGTGCGTGGGCGACGTCGCGATGGGCAAAACCGTGCGATATGTCCGCGAACGCCGCACTGGTAGCACACGGGGCGTTCCCGAGGCACACTGAATGCTGCGGCGTGATGAGGATACTCAGGGAACTGTTGCCACTCGGACACAAACGAAGGTGGTTGGCTGTCGTAGTTATAACTGCTGCGGGGCGCATAAGACGACTCGACGTAAGTAGGCGTTGGTGGCGGAGCCCTCAGCCGTGGACTGCGGCTGGAGTAGCTGCGCTCGTCGAAACTCGCAGCATTGATGCTTGCGGACGGTGCACTACACTGCGGGTCTCCAGCTTGCATGGAAGCAGAGAGATGGCGACGCAGTTCCTCCCGTACAATCTGACGAATGGTGGAGGAAAGGTCGGCAGGCAGGGAATTTTGGCAGACATCGACGGTGGCAACAGTCGTGACGTTGGCCAGACGTCCGAACTTCGATGTGATGCGACGACTTTTAAGGGCCTCGAAGGTTCGGCAGTGGTTAATCACGTCGGCCACACGTTCCAGTCTCTCCTTGCCAATGAGGAAGTGGTAGACGTCATCGGCGATGTCCTTTAGTATATGGCCCACTTTGTCTTCTTCCGTCATGTGGGCATCCACCGACTTGCACAACTTCAGGATCTCTTCAATGTAGGTTCTGCATGTCTCACCGGTGACTTGAGCCCTCTGCGACAACGTCTGCTCGGCGCGTTTCTTCTTCGTTGCTGGGCCTCCAAAGCATTTCTTAATCTCCTCTACAAAGTGGTCCCAGGATGTCAAAGTGTCTTCGTGGTTCTCAAACCAGACCAGCGCCGTGAAATCTAGGAAGAGCCCCACGTGAGACAGTTGGCTAGCCGCATTCCAACCATTCAATCGGCTCACCCGCTGATAGTGGCTTAGCCATTCGTCCACGTCATCGCCGGGTTTCCCTGTGAAGGTCCGCGGCTCCCTGTAGTGGTAGGGCGACGTCCTTGCGGATGGTTGCTGGTTGTCTCCGTCAGAGCTCATTTCTTGAGGTAGTGGTTAGAGTCACTGTATATGCTACCTTTAGGTAGCAGAGTAACGCATAGGTCCGGCTAGCAACCACAGCTATGCGGTGAAGTCGCACTTCGTTTTTGCAGGCGACATGCCTACTGTGTCGCCGATTAACGTGTCTGGCGTGTCGAAGACCGGCGATAAACACTGGCTGTCGATGGCTAGTGTTAATTCAGTTCGCTGCAGCGGCGGCGTCGAGAAATAAAAAAAAATTGGCCCAAGCGGCAGCTTCTCCGCAATGCATGGTTGCTAGCGGCGTTGGAAGACAGATGCGCAACTCTGCTACCTAAAGGTAGCATATACAGTAACTCTAGTAGTGGTGCCAAGCCAGCGCCCTCTAGAATATTTTCAGGCCTGCTCACTACTCCGGGCATGGCCTCTGACGTCAGTCATTCTTGACCCTCGTCTCCTGCTGAGGAGACGTGCGCATGCATGCTCACGCCGTTCGAGAGAGCAGGATTGCTAAGCCTGACGAAGCCTGCCGTGGTATACTGGTGTTTCTTTTGGCGTCTGCTTGAAGACCGTGGTCTGCGTTTGTGAAGTGCTGCGTGGTGATGTGATGTGCTTCGTTCACGGAATGTTGTACACCTGCAAGCTCTCCCAATGGAGCAGTGCTGTGGACCCAAGTGTCGCCGATATTGGCCATGTACCGAAGGTTCCAGTGGTTTCATTCTCCCAAGGCGACCAAAAAGAGAAATGAGAGCGTGCCGATCATCGGGATGACATCGATATGCATTCTCTCCGTGATTCAAAGGTATGTGTAGTCTATGCTACTTGCTTTTCAGATGTTTTAAAGGCACCACCTCTAGCACGTTCAGTTATTTCGATAAAATAATGCCGTGTGCACTTCTGACTTGGTAGCGTAAGCCTTTACATAAGGCACATTTAGCTAAGCGTCGCAGACGCTCACCCCCGCGATGATGTAGCGTCTCTTGAGAGTGCATAGATTTCCCGTTTTTGACGAGCGCGTCTTGCCGAGACGCGGTGAGCTTGGCTGCAAAACCACGGCGAAACGAAGTAGACGCACCTTCATGCTCCAATCAAGCGACTTCACAAGCGGTGCGAGAGATGCGTTTTACGTTCCGCTGCTCGCACCCCGAACTCATAAAAATTGAGCAATAAACGCGCGTGGCAGTATATTCTCAGAACAGGCGTTTCTTTGCTTCAGGGTCGGTAAACATTTCGCTATTTGCGCGTAGCACTACGGGCTTCTATTGACTGAGAAAAGCTAAGGAGTGTCGGTGCGTGGCGTCGTGCATCTGTTTTGTATACATAGTATTTCTGACCGGTGCTCCGACCACTTTCTGCGGTATTATAATTATGCGCCAGTCTTGCCAGCACCTTCGCCTAATTTGTTTCCTTGAAATGTGTATTGCTGCAAGTCAGCCGAATTGGGATGCCTGTAGACACCTCACAGAATTTGTTGTTTTGTAACTGAGCAAATAAGTATCACAGTGGAGCGGAAAGCCTGTGATAAACCGCTTTCTTAAATGGTTTTCAGGTGTGTGAGCTCAATTTCAAGCCAGAACACTTAAGGACGACTGCCAAGTACACCGATCCAAGAACCGGCAGGACAGTAGCTCCTATGGGGGCTACTCGGCTGACTCTGGACCTCTGGACGCAGTGCCGACAATTTTTCTCAGTTTACTAAATAAATAGGAACAGTTTCTGCGCATCTTATGGACAATGGGACGTGTGTGCGTGTGTGTGTGTGTAAATAAAGAATGAAGTATGAATCAAACTTGCCTTATTTATTTCGTCACTTTTCGGGGCCATCAACCTTCGCATTGATAAATCGGTCACATTTTCGATAGCGCACAATCTTTTCTTATTTTTAAGTGCGATAATAAGTCGCTTACAGACCAATCACCAAAGACTCTAAAGCGTAACACATTCCTTAAGCCAGCGCCAATCCCTACGCAAAAGGCAAAATAAAGCTGTTGCGCATGTAAAACTAGCCGCAAACGCTTTATCATTTCATAGGAGACGATAGTGGCAATGGCTTCACTGTCTCCCGCGCGTTCGCTCGCTCGGTCAAGACGCGTGACGTCACGGCGGCAGTGAGCAGGCCTTAATTTTTTTTCTAGGTGGCATTGGCCAAGCCCGCTAGTCGACGGCTGCGGCGAAGCTCGTATTGTTGCGGTTCCGTCGTTAGGGGACGGTGTCTCTCCGGTATCACTTGGTAGTAGCTGGCTTACCCCGCACCTCCACCGCAATTGTGACGATGGAAAGCGTTTATTTACAAGATGCAGAGGTGTAGCTCGGCCAAGAGTCAACGACGTCGCTCGCGAGCCAGTCCAGCCTCGTTCTCCTCTTCGTCGAATCTTCGCTCGCGCGTTTCAATATATATATATATATAATATATATTATATATATATATATTATATATATATATATATATATATATATATATATATATATAATATATATATATATATATATATATACGGCTGATGTAGTCGGAGATGCTTGCCCCCCTCCCCCCAATCGCGAACAAGTTGGTACGCTACTGAGTACAAGTGAATATAAATGTGTCTATGAGTGTAATAGTGAGTGAACCCGAGTGAGCACCTACGAGTGTGAGTGGACGTATGATCGTGAGTGGCTATGAGTGAAAACTGAATGTGAAAATGAGTGAGTGTCCATAAGTGTGAGTAGGCGTGAGTAATAACGTGGATGAGTTCCCGAGTGTGAGTAGACATGGGCATAAAATGAGAACCTATGAGTGCAAGTACAGTGCGCATGGACATTAGTGTGCACTTATGAGTTTGAATAAAGTTGTTTTTGAGCTGGAGTAAAAAAAATCACCATCTCACGCTAAAGGGGACCACGAGGCGATGCGAAGCCGGAACACTTGCACGATCGCATTCCGTTGGCGTTCGTTGGGCATGCTACCGACCTCGGTCAGATTGTTATCGAACCAAAGTCGGTCGCACACGTTGCAGCTGTGCCCGAAGCTCCGGTCGAGGAATTCGCGCTGGAACCGGGCGTCGGCATCGTCGAAGCCCGGGCGTTGAAGTTGTCTAGCGAGGCGTTCTGCAGGGGCGTTAGACTCGCGTCGTCTGTCCGCAGCCGACGCATTGGCTCGATGCTGACGTTTGCCTTGGACGTCGGCGTTTCCTACGGCGGCGTTTGCCTGCCGACGCTGCCGTTGCGTTTCGGCATGTCGCAGCGTGTCCCGCGTTTCATCGTAGCAGTTTCCCGCCGACTTTGCCGTTTGAGCTGAGCTTCCGTAGCCCGGAGCTCGGGGTCCGCTTGCCGACGTTTACGTTGCGCTTCGGCGCCTCGAGCCTTCCGCTGCTCCACCCGCTGCTCCGCGATCTCGGCAGGCCTTAAGGTATTACTGAAACTGACGCTGATGCTGACGTTGGAACTCATGACACCGGCGCAGTGACTGAGCGTGTGTACTACCTAACGCGAGCCTTTTATCTAAAGGAAGAGAGGGAGTGGAGAGCGGTAAGGGGAGAGGGAAAAGGGGGAGAGGGGTGTGGTGAGGGGGAGTGGAGAGGAGGTGTGTGGAGAGGGTTTGCGCATGCGCAGTAAAGGTAGTCACGCCGCACGCCGTTTGAGCTCCGCCATAAGATGCTTCGCATCTAAAAAATTGGCCGCGTATCTGCGTGCTTCGCCGCAAATGTCGTCTAAAGACGATAGAAGAGGCCCTGCGTGAGATATGGATACCATCTTGCAATACGTCGGGAACATGAGTGCTGTGTTGCGGGCTGGTAGTCCTGGCGCAGCAGGAGGCAAAGACCGGCGGTGACCAACGCGACCGGCGGGGACGCCAGCCAGCCCGAACACACGGTTTGGCGCGAAGCGCTGAAGCAGAAGAAACGTCCGCACTCAACGAGTACTCTCCACACACTCTTTTATTTACACGTCGCCTGGGTAAAACAGGAGTGCCAGAGCGACGCCCCATGACATTCGTACAGTGCAATGCAGAACCGGAACCGAAACACAACAATGAGCTCGTGCAGAGGGCACGGAGGAAGGCAAGTTTCAGCGCAGCTTAAGAAACTAGGGTCTTTAGAATTACGTATGTATGGATTTTCTAATAAAGGAACACACCACCTAATACTTACCTTGTGATGTTGCGCCTCAGATATGCGTGATATTTACTTTTTGATCGACAACGTTCACAAGTATGAACAGCCGTACCAGTTCATGATGGCTGGCCCTTGGGCAAGTGGTTCAACTTTGGCCGAGTGGCTGAATCGAGTGACGTGCCGACAAACAGAAAAACAGACAGACCAAAATTTCTCCGTTTAAGTATCCCAAGAAAGACTATCGTCTTTAAAAAGTCACAGTTCTGCCGCAAGGGCGAAGCAATGAATGCGATAGCAAGAAAAGCGGCCCGTGATGGACGCGCTGCTACGCTGCATAAACATCTGCCCCCCGGCAGCAACTATACTCGCGGACATTTCTTGGGAATGAAGCGAAGGCTTCATTCCCAAGAAATGCACGTGCACAATGCACGTATCCTACGGTAGGATACGTGCACATTAGCGGTACGATACGTGCACAGTGCACGTATCCTACCGCTAATGAATGTAGTCCCATAATTGGGTTCGTATTTTCTGCGTGAGATATATAAAACAATCCTTCATTTTCTACATGTAGCTTTTTGAGACGGAACGCAGCGTTCACAAGCGAGATATATGTATTTATTTTACTTTATACGTTGTTATTTGCGTTTTTGCGTGCGTGAAAAAGTCGCGCCTTTTACCCGTACCTTAGACGCTGAGCAGCGTTTGCGTCGAAATAGCGAGTTTTAGTATAGCGGAAAACAGCAAACGCAAGGATTTAGCGTTAGCGTTAGCGTTGCGTGCTCCTAACTGCGCATGAGCAGAACGTAAACGTAGCCCGAGCTCTTACGTACGAACGCTATTTCTGGAATATAGCGTTCAACGCTAACGCACGCAAGAGATCCCGTACGTAAGGCAAGATGGCGGTGCCTGTTGAAGCGAGAGCCGTCCACTTCGAATCTTTGTAGCCGTCGTCCTGCATATTAAACCTATTCATTCCCTAATAAAGTTCGTGTTCGATTTAGATTTGAGTAATGAGGCTTCGCCAACCGTGTACCGCCGATAAAATAGCTCCGTTTTTGAGATACAAAGTAAATTTGCGCTGCAGAAGGCTTAGTAAGATTTGTTTGCAAGGTTCGCTCATGTTTTCTGTAGCAGCGCAGAGATGGCGACGCTGTCTTTAGTCGCCTCTTTTCCAAGATACGGCCACAAGTCAAGCAGATACATGTCAGGCGTCGTTTCCCTTCATGCCTTTCGCGGCAGTGCATGAATGTGACGCGTGATGCGTCCCAGCTTAAAAAGGCCAAGTAATAGGGGTCTTGACGAGTTCTCGAACGCGGCATGTCGACAGAAACCAGTGTGTCAGAACTCAACAGTTCTGCAAACGCAACATGGAGACGCAACAATGGTGACTTTGGATCAGCTCGACTTGGTGGCGCTTTTGTGGATCCTACAGTGCATTGAGTGTTTTTATGTCTAGATGGCGCCGTATGTGCTTGCGTTAGCGTTAGCGGGAATGCCTTCCGCTGTACTAAAAGACCACCAGTTGGCACGCAGCGCGTTCTGTTTTAGCGTTAGCGTTGAGACGCACGCTAACGCTAACGTAAGCGTTTCCCGCTATACTAAAAACTCGCTAATGCAACGCTAGCCATCACTTTCCATGGCGTTACGAGACGCGCGCCAAACCGGACTACTTCGCGTAGCAGTATATGTGCAGACGCTCCACCCCGTAGCTTTCCCTTCATTGCCAAGAAAAGCTGTCCGCGAGTATACCGCGCGAGCAGACAGTGGAAGGGCAAGGTTCTCCTCGCGCAAATATTAGAAGAAGCGAGCGAGCTTTCATGTGCGCGCCGACGGAGGCACAGAGGCGCGCACATGAAGGCTTCCTACGCCCGTTGCGCTCCTCGCAGGTAATGAAGAAATGCTTATAGGCGCCTGCCGTCTCTGAGTCCTGCCAGCGGTAAAGGGTGTGTATATAACGCTGACTATTAGCTCCCTCAAGGATCTGCTCTCTGTGGCGCAATGGCTAGCGCCACGCGCTGCGGAGGGGGAGGTTGCTGGTTCGATTCCGCGCTTCGGAAGCATTTTTCTGAATAATTTTTCTTTGGGACTTTTATATATATACACATACTTATACATATGCATGATGTATATGGTGCATGATGGTGGCGACAGGGACGGCAAAAACCTGCCGAGACTGTCCATATATTTGCTATTGCAATAAAAACTCGGAGGCCGCTTGAGGTTCGCCTTCAAGAGTTGAACGCAACAGCATAATCGGGCCCCGTGCGCGTCGCCTTCTCAAGTGCTAGCCTGGTTTCGGTTCTCGGTGGATGTCTAAACCGTGTCGCAAGGAAACGAACGTCTGTGCGCGTAGCATTGACCGTTTCAAGCTATCTTAGAATTACTACTGCAAATACACTTGGTAAGTGACGACTACACCATAATTCTTCCGTTTGTGAATCATGAAGGGCCCACTACGCGTCCGTAAGACAACACGCGAACCTAGGCAGCCGCTCACTTGGTAGATGCTTTTGCAGGTGATGGTGATTACATATGTCTGAGCGCTTTGTAATGGCTGGGCCTTTAAAACACCCGCTCGTTGCCCAATTCACATGTTTTAAAGGGACACCAGAGGCAAATAGCAATTCATGTCAGATTGAAAGGTCAGTGTTTGAGAACGTCTAAAACGTCAATATTATCAGCAGCAGTGCCGTACTAATCGAAAAATTAAGGTAAATGTAAGACGAAATATGCGCCCCCAGTGGGAATTTTGGAATGAGCCCGATGACGTCAAGAGTCCCGACTCCCTGAGTACAAATCACTAGTACTTGAACTACTTATGATAAAACATTACATTCCGTGCATTACAAGACGTAATAAAACGCTGCTTGCGCGCTTCTCTTTGTTGCATGAAAAAAAAAAAACATTCCGCGTTACCATGGCAAACGGCGCGGTTAGTTGAAAAGCTTCGTTTTCGCCGGGCTGCACTACGCGTCTCAGCAGTGGCGTCTCAGCAGTGGCGTTCTTCGGGTGGGGGCGCCTCCTTGAGCCGACATGGAGTCCGGGCAGATATGTGTGGTCGAGTGTCATTGTGTGCTGTGTATCCCATAGAAAAAAATTCGGGGAGGGGGGGCGCACAAGACAGCACATAATAAACAGACATTACTCTTCATGTCGCCATTTCTAACTTGTTTATTCTCTTCTTCCTAGCCCTCAGTTCCAGTGAAATGGATTCTGTCGTCTTCTTCCCCAACTGCTTGATCTGCTTCACTTCCCCCACCCCTATTTTCTTCCCTCCTGCGATTATATTTAAAAACGTTATCTACAGCCAGTGGCGAAGCCACGGGGGGCACACCCCCGAAATTTTTGTCTGCCATGTGTTACAGAGCAGGAAATGACGCTCGACCACACTTACCTGCCCGGACCCCACGTCAGATCAAGGGCGTGCCCCCCCCCCCAAAAAAAAAAAAAAAAAATTTCTGCCTACTAATAGGACTTGTTTACTAGCGGACCTGACGTGGATGAGAAAAAGGAATACAGGACAACGCTAGCGTTGTCCTGTATTTTTTCTTCTCGTCCACGTCTTGTCCGCTAGTAAACGTGTCCTAATATTCACGTTACCATCTAGCCCAACTTTCCGCCTTAAAAAATTTCTGCCTACGCCTCTGGCTATAGTAGACGGTGCCATTGGGGCCTATCAGGGCTGGGCAAAGATACTTTGAAATTGTATCGCGATACGATACAAGATACTGAGGCAAGAAGTATTTGAGATACAGATACAAGATACCACAACGCCGATTGTATCCGATACGATACATTCCAATTGTATCTTAAGATACTTCGATACATTCGGAAATTTGTTATTATATATCTGTATATACGGTAATGTAGCACTAAACGCCGATGCACGAAAATGTTCGCTTGAAAGTTTATTAACTGCGACTAATTTTGTTTCATTTCAATGAAATGTCTCTTAGTACCTCCAAAGTTTTGTATTTCTTGCTGAAGGTATATTACGTCTGTTTGGAAACAACTTATTGGGGTTCCTTTAGCTGCTTACCATGACAGCTCTTTATACACTTCGCTGATAACGGTTTTTGCTTGCCGATTTGAATTGGGTGGAGTCGATGCTCTGCTTGCGGACCAGCTAGCGGGCTGCCATCTTCAATAAGAAGCCTCCGCACAATCGTGCAAATACCGTTGTTAAGCTCTACCTTGCCCGTAAACGTATAACGGTTTTTGCAATACCCGATCACCGGACAGGTGTACATCAGCGAGAACGCTGGCAGTGACATTCTTTGCGACGCATCTTGTTTACGTAGAGGACATAAAACTGCAATTACTTTTAAATTCTACTTATCGGCTGGCGTAAAGCCTTCGTTAGCGACGTACTAAGTAATGCGCGATCTTCTAACAATTATTCTTTTATGAGAGAACATCTCCAGCCCTGAAAACATGTCAGACGTGTTCTATAGTTGCACAAAGTGCCACAGGACAGCGCCGCTATTCACACTATATTGCCACTTAAGCTCCGATTACCTGGTGATTACTAACAGCAAAAATATTTAAAGGTGATTAAGAAAGAAAAACTAAATATAACTAAGCAAAATAGAAAAGCGGTTCTGTATCAAACACAGCGAATAAGTATAGAAACACGATACGGGCGGCACTCCCAAGAGCTAATAATAATTGCTGAGTTTAACATCTCACAGAACAACGATATCTTAATGATAGACGCTATAGTGGAGGGCTCCGGAAATTTCGACGACGTGGTGTTATAAAACTTAAATATAAGCACACGGGCATCGAACTGTGGCCGCCGCGATCTACGGGTTAGTAGTCAAGCACCATAACCACTAGACCACCGCGGCTGGTAACCCCTAATAGCAATGACAATTAGGAATTTAAGGTAAGACCACAGAAAATTCCGTGCCTATATGTAAAATAGCGTAAACAGACTCCTTGAGGCGCTCATTAGAAAAACAGGGCATTATGTATAACAATGTTTCTTCAATCCTTTTTCTAACATCTTTGAGATGGCTCCTAATAATTTTCGTTATTATCGTGAAAACTCAACTTCGCTATTGTACTATGCAGTAAGCAGAACTTTTGTTACTGTATACTCCAAGCACGCGCAGGTTATTATATATATTTGTTCTCAACGTCGCCTTGACATAGCAGTAAACTTAAGTAGAATATAAGTATGTAAACAGTAGCAGAAATTATGCAGACAGCTAAACGTAAGAATAAAGCAGAGAGCATATGTTGCGGGCACGTTAAAGACATATTGCCGTAAGCAGACCCGAAAAAAGCAATACAGAGGCATACGTAATGTATGGGATGGAAAAGGAAAGCTTAGAAAGAACTTGTGCTAACAATCCAATTGTGATTTTGAAAATTCACTGAATAAAAAAAAAGGAGATGTGCGCCAAGATAGCTTCTGTTAAGTGAATGCTTGTTCTGTTAAATCCAACATCGGTACCGGTGGTGCTATAGCTGTTAGAATATTATTTGCTTATAAGTCAATGTCATTGCATGTAAGTCAAACTTGCATCGACGAGGTCCCTCAAATCGTCGATGTGTGAAAGCCACGAGACGCAAAGCAACCCCTTTTCTTGCTTTCTTCAGACTTCGTAACGAAGCACAACGCAAGAGAAACTTCGATAACGACACTGCAGTGGCATCAGAATTTGTGCAAAAGACACTGCACGCATCGGAGCACGCGGCACAGTATAGTACCTAAGAGCCAAGTGCCATAGCACTGACACAACTAAAGAGAAAAAAAGGAAACCGTTAAAACAAGATGTCGTCTGGGCGTAGACGTTCTCGCGTTTGTCGAGACGACGCGAGCACCACCACGTGACGCTGCTTCCTCAATAGGGACGCTCAGAGCTCATCACCTGACCTCGCTGAAAAACTCTGGCGGAAAAATAAAATAATCTCATTGTCTTTAGTTTAATCTGGTGGCTTAGTGGAAGCAGTATCAGATTGAGAATCGGAGTTCAACCAACGTTTATTGTTTCGCACCGCGGTGTTGCGATCGCAGTATCTTGTATCTTAAGATACACGATACATTTTTAATGAGAACTAACAGACAATAACGCCAAGGAAAGTACAGGGGGTGTTATCTGTAGTATTTAGAATGTAAATGTGAAGAAAGTAAAGTGGACGAAAAGATGACTTGCCGCCGGCAGGGACCGAACCTGCGACCTTCGAATAACGCGTCCGATGCTCTACCACTGAGCTACGGCGGCGGTCATCCTCCCGTCCACTTTTCTGGGGTATATATATGTTGATTAAACCTAGGAGTGTTAGTCAGCGCCAATCGCAGCCATGGCGGCGAGTGTGGAACACTGAGTGTGGAACGTCCTGGCAGACTTAATGCCTTCAGGTAGTATGCGAGGGATTATTGGTCAGCTGCCAACTCGTAAAAAAGATCACGTGCTACGTGACGCCAAGAGGCAAAAAAAAAAAAAAAAAAACAGTGTTCCACACTCGCCGCCATGGCTGCGATTGGCGCTGACTAACACTCCTAGGTTTAATCAACATATATATACCCCAGAAAAGTGGACGGGAGGATGACCGCCGCCGTAGCTCAGTGGTAGAGCATCGGACGCGTTATTCGAAGGTCGCAGGTTCGGTCCCTGCCGGCGGCAAGTCATCTTTTCGTCCACTTTACTTTCTTCACATTTACATTCTAAATACTACAGATAACACCCCCTGTACTTTCCTTGCGTTATTGTCTGTTAGTTCTCATTAATATTGTGTCTAACAAAGATAAACGAGCCCTTGAAAAATCATAGCTTTCCTTCATTCATAGCGAGGGTCTCGTCCTGGCAGACTTAATGCCTTCAGGTAGTATGCGAGGGATTATTGGTCAGCTGCCAACTCGTAAAAAAGATCACGTGCTACGTGACGCCAAGAGGCAAAAAAAAAAAAAAACAGTGTTCCACACTCGCCGCCATGGCTGCGATTGGCGCTGACTAACATTCCTAGGTTTAATCAACATATATATCCCCAGAAAAGTGGACGGGAGGATGACCGCCGCCGTAGCTCAGTGGTAGAGCATCGGACGCGTTATTCGAAGGTCGCAGGTTCGGTCCCTGCCGGCGGCAAGTCATCTTTTCGTCCACTTTACTTTCTTCACATTTACATTCTAAATACTACAGATAACACCCCCTGTACTTTCCTTGGCGTTATTGTCTTAGTTCTCATTAATATTGTGTCTAACAAAGATAAACGAGCCCTTGAAAAATCATAGCTTTCCTTCATTCATAGCGAGGGTCTCGTCCTGGCAGACTTAATGCCTTCAGGTAGTATGCGAGGGATTATTGGTCAGCTGCCAACTCGTAAAAAAGATCACGTGCTACGTGACGCCAAGAGGCAAAAAAAAAAAAACAGTGTTCCACACTCGCCGCCATGGCTGCGATTGGCGCTGACTAACACTCCTAGGTTTAATCAACATATATATACCCCAGAAAAGTGGACGGGAGGATGACCGCCGCCGTAGCTCAGTGGTAGAGCATCGGACGCGTTATTCGAAGGTCGCAGGTTCGGTCCCTGCCGGCGGCAAGTCATCTTTTCGTCCACTTTACTTTCTTCACATTTACATTCTAAATACTACAGATAACACCCCCTGTACTTTCCTTGGCGTTATTGTCTGTTAGTTCTCATTAATATTGTGTCTAACAAAGATAAACGAGCCCTTGAAAAATCATAGCTTTCCTTCATTCATAGCGAGGGTCTCGTCCTGGCAGACTTAATGCCTTCAGGTAGTATGCGAGGGATTATTGGTCAGCTGCCAACTCGTAAAAAAGATCACGTGCTACGTGACGCCAAGAGGCAAAAAAAAAAAAACAGTGTTCCACACTCGCCGCCATGGCTGCGATTGGCGCTGACTAACACTCCTAGGTTTAATCAACATATATATACCCCAGAAAAGTGGACGGGAGGATGACCGCCGCCGTAGCTCAGTGGTAGAGCATCGGACGCGTTATTCGAAGGTCGCAGGTTCGGTCCCTGCCGGCGGCAAGTCATCTTTTCGTCCACTTTACTTTCTTCACATTTACATTCTAAATACTACAGATAACACCCCCTGTACTTTCCTTGGCGTTATTGTCTGTTAGTTCTCATTAATATTGTGTCTAACAAAGATAAACGAGCCCTTGAAAAATCATAGCTTTCCTTCATTCATAGCGAGGGTCTCGTCCTGGCAGACTTAATGCCTTCAGGTAGTATGCGAGGGATTATTGGTCAGCTGCCAACTCGTAAAAAAGATCACGTGCTACGTGACGCCAAGAGGCAAAAAAAAAAAACAGTGTTCCACACTCGCCGCCATGGCTGCGATTGGCGCTGACTAACACTCCTAGGTTTAATCAACATATATATACCCCAGAAAAGTGGACGGGAGGATGACCGCCGCCGTAGCTCAGTGGTAGAGCATCGGACGCGTTATTCGAAGGTCGCAGGTTCGGTCCCTGCCGGCGGCAAGTCATCTTTTCGTCCACTTTACTTTCTTCACATTTACATTCTAAATACTACAGATAACACCCCCTGTACTTTCCTTGGCGTTATTGTCTGTTAGTTCTCATTAATATTGTGTCTAACAAAGATAAACGAGCCCTTGAAAAATCATAGCTTTCCTTCATTCATAGCGAGGGTCTCGTCCTGGCAGACTTAATGCCTTCAGGTAGTATGCGAGGGATTATTGGTCAGCTGCCAACTCGTAAAAAAGATCACGTGCTACGTGACGCCAAGAGGCAAAAAAAAAAAACAGTGTTCCACACTCGCCGCCATGGCTGCGATTGGCGCTGACTAACACTTCCTAGGTTTAATCAACATATATATACCCCAGAAAAGTGGACGGGAGGATGACCGCCGCCGTAGCTCAGTGGTAGAGCATCGGACGCGTTATTCGAAGGTCGCAGGTTCGGTCCCTGCCGGCGGCAAGTCATCTTTTCGTCCACTTTACTTTCTTCACATTTACATTCTAAATACTACAGATAACACCCCCTGTACTTTCCTTGGCGTTATTGTCTGTTAGTTCTCATTAATATTGTGTCTAACAAAGATAAACGAGCCCTTGAAAAATCATAGCTTTCCTTCATTCATAGCGAGGGTCTCGTCCTGGCAGACTTAATGCCTTCAGGTAGTATGCGAGGGATTATTGGTCAGCTGCCAACTCGTAAAAAAGATCACGTGCTACGTGACGCCAAGAGGCAAAAAAAAAAAAAAAAAAAAAAAAACAGTGTTCCACACTCGCCGCCATGGCTGCGATTGGCGCTGACTAACACTCCTAGGTTTAATCAACATATATATACCCCAGAAAAGTGGACGGGAGGATGACCGCCGCCGTAGCTCAGTGGTAGAGCATCGGACGCGTTATTCGAAGGTCGCAGGTTCGGTCCCTGCCGGCGGCAAGTCATCTTTTCGTCCACTTTACTTTCTTCACATTTACATTCTAAATACTACAGATAACACCCCCTGTACTTTCCTTGGCGTTATTGTCTGTTAGTTCTCATTAATATTGTGTCTAACAAAGATAAACGAGCCCTTGAAAAATCATAGCTTTCCTTCATTCATAGCGAGGGTCTCGTCCTGGCAGACTTAATGCCTTCAGGTAGTATGCGAGGGATTATTGGTCAGCTGCCAACTCGTAAAAAAGATCACGTGCTACGTGACGCCAAGAGGCAAAAAAAAAAAAAAACAGTGTTCCACACTCGCCGCCATGGCTGCGATTGGCGCTGACTAACACTCCTAGGTTTAATCAACATATATATACCCCAGAAAAGTGGACGGGAGGATGACCGCCGCCGTAGCTCAGTGGTAGAGCATCGGACGCGTTATTCGAAGGTCGCAGGTTCGGTCCCTGCCGGCGGCAAGTCATCTTTTCGTCCACTTTACTTTCTTCACATTTACATTCTAAATACTACAGATAACACCCCCTGTACTTTCCTTGGCGTTATTGTCTGTTAGTTCTCATTAATATTGTGTCTAACAAAGATAAACGAGCCCTTGAAAAATCATAGCTTTCCTTCATTCATAGCGAGGGTCTCGTCCTGGCAGACTTAATGCCTTCAGGTAGTATGCGAGGGATTATTGGTCAGCTGCCAACTCGTAAAAAAGATCACGTGCTACGTGACGCCAAGAGGCAAAAAAAAAAAAAAAAACAGTGTTCCACACTCGCCGCCATGGCTGCGATTGGCGCTGACTAACACTCCTAGGTTTAATCAACATATATATACCCCAGAAAAGTGGACGGGAGGATGACCGCCGCCGTAGCTCAGTGGTAGAGCATCGGACGCGTTATTCGAAGGTCGCAGGTTCGGTCCCTGCCGGCGGCAAGTCATCTTTTCGTCCACTTTACTTTCTTCACATTTACATTCTAAATACTACAGATAACACCCCCTGTACTTTCCTTGGCGTTATTGTCTGTTAGTTCTCATTAATATTGTGTCTAACAAAGATAAACGAGCCCTTGAAAAATCATAGCTTTCCTTCATTCATAGCGAGGGTCTCGTCCTGGCAGACTTAATGCCTTCAGGTAGTATGCGAGGGATTATTGGTCAGCTGCCAACTCGTAAAAAAGATCACGTGCTACGTGACGCCAAGAGGCAAAAAAAAAAAACAGTGTTCCACACTCGCCGCCATGGCTGCGATTGGCGCTGACTAACACTCCTAGGTTTAATCAACATATATATACCCCAGAAAAGTGGACGGGAGGATGACCGCCGCCGTAGCTCAGTGGTAGAGCATCGGACGCGTTATTCGAAGGTCGCAGGTTCGGTCCCTGCCGGCGGCAAGTCATCTTTTCGTCCACTTTACTTTCTTCACATTTACATTCTAAATACTACAGATAACACCCCCTGTACTTTCCTTGGCGTTATTGTCTGTTAGTTCTCATTAATATTGTGTCTAACAAAGATAAACGAGCCCTTGAAAAATCATAGCTTTCCTTCATTCATAGCGAGGGTCTCGTCCTGGCAGACTTAATGCCTTCAGGTAGTATGCGAGGGATTATTGGTCAGCTGCCAACTCGTAAAAAAGATCACGTGCTACGTGACGCCAAGAGGCAAAAAAAAAAAAAAAACAGTGTTCCACACTCGCCGCCATGGCTGCGATTGGCGCTGACTAACACTCCTAGGTTTAATCAACATATATATACCCCAGAAAAGTGGACGGGAGGATGACCGCCGCCGTAGCTCAGTGGTAGAGCATCGGACGCGTTATTCGAAGGTCGCAGGTTCGGTCCCTGCCGGCGGCAAGTCATCTTTTCGTCCACTTTACTTTCTTCACATTTACATTCTAAATACTACAGATAACACCCCCTGTACTTTCCTTGGCGTTATTGTCTGTTAGTTCTCATTAATATTGTGTCTAACAAAGATAAACGAGCCCTTGAAAAATCATAGCTTTCCTTCATTCATAGCGAGGGTCTCGTCCTGGCAGACTTAATGCCTTCAGGTAGTATGCGAGGGATTATTGGTCAGCTGCCAACTCGTAAAAAAGATCACGTGCTACGTGACGCCAAGAGGCAAAAAAAAAAACAGTGTTCCACACTCGCCGCCATGGCTGCGATTGGCGCTGACTAACACTCCTAGGTTTAATCAACATATATATACCCCAGAAAAGTGGACGGGAGGATGACCGCCGCCGTAGCTCAGTGGTAGAGCATCGGACGCGTTATTCGAAGGTCGCAGGTTCGGTCCCTGCCGGCGGCAAGTCATCTTTTCGTCCACTTTACTTTCTTCACATTTACATTCTAAATACTACAGATAACACCCCCTGTACTTTCCTTGGCGTTATTGTCTGTTAGTTCTCATTAATATTGTGTCTAACAAAGATAAACGAGCCCTTGAAAAATCATAGCTTTCCTTCATTCATAGCGAGGGTCTCGTCCTGGCAGACTTAATGCCTTCAGGTAGTATGCGAGGGATTATTGGTCAGCTGCCAACTCGTAAAAAAGATCACGTGCTACGTGACGCCAAGAGGCAAAAAAAAAAACAGTGTTCCACACTCGCCGCCATGGCTGCGATTGGCGCTGACTAACACTCCTAGGTTTAATCAACATATATATACCCCAGAAAAGTGGACGGGAGGATGACCGCCGCCGTAGCTCAGTGGTAGAGCATCGGACGCGTTATTCGAAGGTCGCAGGTTCGGTCCCTGCCGGCGGCAAGTCATCTTTTCGTCCACTTTACTTTCTTCACATTTACATTCTAAATACTACAGATAACACCCCCTGTACTTTCCTTGGCGTTATTGTCTGTTAGTTCTCATTAATATTGTGTCTAACAAAGATAAACGAGCCCTTGAAAAATCATAGCTTTCCTTCACGATACATTTTTAATGTATCGGAAATACAGATACTGATACACATCTTGCGACGCGTATCGCGATACAGATACAAGATACCCAAAGAGTATCTAAGATAGTATCGAAGATACATGTATCTTCGATACTGCCCAGCACTGGGGCCTATATACCAAATCGTCTTTAAATGTTCCTGTTGGCTTGCTGTCTTGACAACAAAGAATGGCCCTCTGTGATTCGCACCGGAGTTCGACAATCATTTTCTCGCCATCACGAAGTCTTCCACCTGGATTCTTGGTCCGTTGTATTCTGCTTCCTATCGTTCTTTTTCGTCCTCTCCCGGTACTTCACTTCGCCCTCTTCAGTTCTTCTCTCTTCTGTCAGTCGGATCGTCGCTTCAACTCCTAAAGTCGTGTCGGCTGGCAAATATGCTGGCTTTCCCGTAGCAGCAAACAGTGGTGTGCATCCCAGAACTGTTGTGTAGGACCTGTTATGATGAGCTACCGCAGCGTCAAGGCAGCACTTCCATCCACCTGGAAAGTCCGGATAGATACTTAGATACTGCTTCATATCTCGAATAGCTCAATCCACTAGCCCATTACCTGCTGGATGATACGCCACAGTAAAGCTGAGCGTTACTCCTTCAAGCCGCATGGCCCATTCATTAAGTTGGTGACTCCGGAAGGGAGGTTCATTGTTGGTTACCAATACCTTCATATTGTCAAACATCTTTCGGTTTAGAAAGGTTATCACACTGTTGGCGGCGTCCTTTCTAGCGTTTGCTGCGACCATCATCGTGCACTCGTCCACGCACAACAGGAAGGCTCGAGTTTGTTCCCGCTCTCATATTTTTTTCAAAGTTCAGCGAAGTCCATGTGAATCACCGCAAACGGTGTAGTAGAGTGTTTTGGTAATACAATCGGTTGGGTTGGCTGTTTAAACATTACTTTGTTGATCTGGAATTCATGATGCGATTGCACATATCTTTTTGTGTCTTCTTTCATGCCGGGCCATGTGAACCGTTTGGTCAGCTTCATGTAGGTCCGCCAGAAACCATCATGACCACCCGAATGACAACTTGTGCGATAACGATCCAGAATTTTCGAATTAATGTAGGAGGCACTGTGATTCTGCTGGTTTGTGTGTGTTGTAAAGCTTCCGTCCCTTCCCAAAGTTTGGCTGCACTAGTTGTTTTACGTTGTGCATTAACAAGTATGACCCCCAATCTGGACATTGCGTCGTCGGCGTCTTTCACTGAAGCTCCTGCCCGATGAGTCGCTTCGAAGTCGAACTGTTGTAGCTCGCTTACCCACCGTGCGACAGTTACTTTTGGCCCTGCTATTTTAAAAAGGTGTGAAAGTGATTAGGAAAAACAGCGCAAAACCACAGGATACGCAGGAAGGGAACGCATACGGCGCTGATGCGTTCCCTTCCTGCGTGTCTGTGGTTTTGCGCTGTTTTTTCTAATCATGTACAACCAACAAGCCCAGCTCTCCGCACTTTTGGTGTGAAAGTGTCTCGATGTCAGAGTATAACTTGAATTTTCTACTTTCCAGGTAAGAGCGGAAGTGCCGAACGGCTTTTAGAAGGGCCAGTGCTTCTTCCTCTGTTGTCGTATAGTCCACTTCCGCTTTGCTAAAAGTGTAACTGTAGTAACCAATTACGCGGAGTTGGCGATTACTTGGCTGGCTTTCATCTCGCTGGTAAAGTATTGCTCCCGTTCCGTAATGTGATGCATCCGTGTGGAGCTCGAATGGTAGCTCAAAGTCTGGTAGTGTAAGAATTAGATCAGAGGATATAACTCGTACCAGCTCTTTTTAGGCCGTTCCGCAGTCATCTGTCCAACAGAATGGTACATCTTTTTTCATTGGTCTTGTCAAACACCGTGTTTTAAGGGCATAATCTGGAATAAATGCCCGAAAATGACCGACCAGCCCCCAAAACACATGTAATGAGTGGACATCAAAGGGCTTGCGAGTTTTCCGATGCGTGCCACTGATTCCTCTTTGGTGTTTTCCGTAGTGCGGTCCAGTACTCTACCCAAAAAAGTCACCTTGCTCCTAAAGAATTCACTCTTCTTAAAGTTGAATTCGAGGTCGGCTTCTGACAAAACTATGAGGACCTGTGCCACGTGTTGGTGGTGGAGGACTCGCTTTTGGAATAAACGTTGACATCATCATAGCAGGGAACAGCGCAGATACACGAAACAGGAGAGACTTACAGGACTTGGCGCTGTCTAACAACATGAGCATTAACCTCGTATGTGCACAAATGTATACGATTCTTGGGAAACGGAAGTAAACAAAAGAGGGAAGGGGGAAAGTGGTCAACGCCTGCGTCCCAACTAGTCCATGACGTGCGGACATACTTATTTCCTTGTTGGTTAGTGCGATAGATGGTGTGCTTAAACATTATGGCCCAATGAAATGAATCGCGAGTGCTTCGTAGATTTCCCGGGCGTGGCTATCACGATATCTGCGCAAGATGCGCGTCTGATCAAAATTAGGAGTGCAGCCACATTGGGCACAATGAATAGCCAAATTGCTTCCAGTACGGGCCTTGAGGTTGTTGTGTTCTTGCAGACAGTCGTTGATGCAGCCGCCCGTCTGCCCAATGTAAGGCCCTCCGCAGGACGTAGGTACCTCGTAGATCACTTCGGTCCCGCAAGGCACAAGCTGTGTTGCGTAATGCTTCTTGCAAAAGGAGGGACTTTGGCGAGGGGCATTCACCTTCCTGCACAGTGAACCCAGTTTTATCGGCGCCGAAAACATCACTCTCACGCTTGCACGTGCAGCTGCCTTCTTGATTTTGTGCGACACACCGTGTAGGTATGGGATGACCGCCACCCTTGCCCTGTCCTCTTCAGCACCAGGTCGAGCCGTCTTACGATACTCCTTCAGGAGGACTTCTGCCAGCCCTGACAGGAATTGGTCAGAGAAGCCAGCCTTCTTCAACCTGCAGACTTGATTAGCGAAACTGGAAGCAATTACATGTGGACAAGACCTACCTAGCGCATTTTTCATAGCAGAGAACGCGATAGCCCGTTTGACCAACTTAGAATGGTGCGATGAAAATGGAAGAAGGTCTTTCTTTGAACAGGGTTAATATTCCCAGTTTGCTTCCAGTTTCACTATATAAGTCTGCAGTTTGAAGAAGGCTGGCTTCTCTGACCAATTCTTGTTTATCAGACAAATATACACAAAATCTTTTGTGTAGAGCGGGAGCTGGATGGAGACTCGAAGACAGTGCTGATTCTACGCGAGAGGAAGGCACAGGCTCGAGAACGCAAGAAAAAAATTACACCATCTCACCGCTGCTTCACATCCACACATGGTTCCCTTTAGCGGGAGATGGTGTAATTTTTTTATTCCGATAGCAACTATATGGGCAGTCTCGGCTGGTTTTTGTCCGTCCCCTTCGCCGCCGCCGTCATGCACCGTACATGTATAAGTATGCATGTATGTATGTATATATTGTCACGTGGTCGTGACGTCGATGAAGACAGCAGTCGGCGTTTGCAGGATGAAACTGTTTATTTGGCCGAACTTGTGGCCGGAAAAATGAGAACTAGAACTACAGCAATACACGCTGTACAAATATAGCGGCGAACAGGGCGTCGTCCGTCGATCAACTGACAAGCGGTCAAGCGCGTCGGCTTTTATACAAGCGCTATGGAACTTTCCAGCAATATCGCTGGTGGCGGCGTTATCTCTCGACAAAGCTGGAACATCAGCGTGCGGCACGCAATCTTAACAAATCGATCTACTAAAATCGTGAAGCTTCTCGAACACTGCTTCACGGCCAGCGTCGAGCGTTGATAACCGTCCTTGCTGGTCAAACTCGAACACATCGAAATAAAAGAAGCGAGCGTGGCATTGCCCCCCTCTGAAAAAGCATCGTCCCGATGCTTGCAACAGAACATGCAAAGGAAAAAACAAGTGCATACACAAATAAATTACAATAAAAAAGGACAAACTAGAGTTCTCAGGTTCGCTAACGCGCAAAAAACGGCTTAAGGCGCACGACATGGACGACTTCAGGTCGTGCGCGGCGTCGCTGGGAGTTCGTAATGCCGTCCGGGACGACCTCGTAGTCAAGAGCGCCGTGACGTCGAAGCACCTTGTATGGGCCGAAGTATCGCCGAAGAAGTTTTTCACTGAGCCCACGTCGGCGTATCGGCGTCCAGACCCACACACGGTCACCGGGTTGGTACTCCATGTGGCGTCGTCGAAGATTATAGTGACGGCTGTCGACCCTCTGCTGGTTCTTGATGCGCAGGCGGGCGAGCTGTCGAGCTTCTTCGGCGCGTTGCAAATAGGCGGCAACGTCGAGATCGTCTTCGTCGGTGGCGGTTGGTAGCATTGCGTCGAGCGTCGTTGCCGGGCTCCTTCCGTAGAACAGCTTGCACGGCGTCATTTGCGTCGTTTCTTGCATGGCCGTGTTGTATGCGAAGGTCACATACGGAAGGATGGCATCCCACGTCTTGTGTTCGACGTCGACATACATGGCCAGCATGTCGGCGATGGTCTTGTTTAGCCGCTCGGTGAGGCCATTGGTCTGTGGGTGGTACGCTGTGGTCCGGCGGTGGCTTGTTTGGCTGTATCTCAGTATTGCCTGAGTTAGGTCAGCAGTAAACGCCGTACCTCTGTCGGTGATGAGGACCTCTGGGGCGCCATGACGCAGGAGGATGTTCTCAACGAAGAACTTTGCTACCTCGGCGGCACTGCCTCTGGGTAGGGCCCTTGTCTCGGCGTAGCGGGTGAGGTAGTCGGTAGCTACGACGATCCATTTGTTTCCGGTATTGGACGTCGGGAACGGCCCCAGTAAGTCCATCCCAATTTGCTGGAACGGCCGTTGAGGTGGCTCGATAGGCTGCAGAAGTCCGGCTGGCCTAGTCGGCGGTGTCTTGCGTCGCTGACAGTCCCGGCAGGTCTTGACGTAGCGAGTTACGTCGGCGACAAGGCGCGGTCAGTAGTACTTTTCCTGTATTCTTGCGAGCGTGCGAGAAACACCCAGGTGTCCAGACGTCGGGTCGTCATGCAGAGCCTGGAGGACCTCTGGTCGCAGTGTCGAGGGCACTACGAGAAGGGAATCGGCTCGAAGCGGCGAGAAGTTCTTCTTAAGGAGAACACCGTTGCGCAAGAAAAACGACGTCAGTCCTCGCGTGAATGCCTTGGGAACAACGGTGGTCCTGCCCTCGAGGTATTCCACAAGGCCCCTGAGTTCTGGGTCCGCTCGCTGTCGTTCGGCGAAGTCTTCGGCACTTATGGTTCCCAAGAAGCAGTCATCCTCCATGTCGTCCTGCGGCGGTGGGTCGACGGGGGCGCGGGACAGGCAGTCAGCGTCGGAGTGTTTTCTTCCGGACTTGTAAACCACGGTTATGTCAAATTCTTGAAGTCGTAGGCTCCACCGTGCGAGGCGACCTGAAGGGTCCTTCAAGTTAGCTAGCCAACACAAGGCGTGGTGGTCGCTCACAACTTTGAAGGGCCGGCCGTAGAGGTAGGGGCGAAACTTCGATGTAGCCCAGATGATGGCCAGGCACTCCTTTTCTGTTGTGGAGTAGTTGATTTCTGCCTTTGATAGCGACCGGCTAGCATAACTGATGACCCTTTCGAATCCGTCGGTCTTTTGCACAAGGACGGCGCCGAGTCCTACGCTGCTTGCGTCGGTGTGGATTTCCGTATCGGCGTATTCGTCGAAATGCGCAAGTATGGGAGGCGTCTGCAGGCGTCGTTTCAATTCTTGAAATGCTTGAACTTGCGACGTTTCCCACCTGCATTCGACGTCGGTCTTCGTGAGTTGCGTCAGTGGCTCGGCGATCCGTGAAAATTCCTTGACGAAACGCCTGTAATAGGCGCACAAGCCGAGGAAACGGCGTACGGCCTTCTTGTCGGTGGGAGTCGGGAAGTCAGCGATGGCAGCTGTTTTCCGCGGGTCCGGGCGAACACCATCCTTGCTGATCACGTGACCCAAGAACAAGAGCTCCTCGTACGCGAAGCGGCACTTTTCAGGCTTCAAGGTGAGTCCGGAGGTCTTGATTGCTTGAAGTACAACTTCAAGGCGCCGAAGGTGTTCGTCGAAGTTTGAGGAAAACACAACGACGTCGTCCAAGTACACGAGGCACGTCTGCCACTTCAAGCCGGCCAGTACTGTGTCCATAACCCGTTGAAAAGTCGCAGGTGCCGAGCAAAGACCAAAGGGCATGACCTTGAACTCGAACAGGCCTTCTGGTGTTATAAGAGCAGTCTTTTCTCGGTCTCTCTCGTCGACTTCTATTTGCCAGTAACCGGTCTTGAGGTCCATCGACGAAAAGTACTTTGCGTTGTGTAATCGATCCAGGGTGTCGTCTATCCGGGGAAGGGGATACACGTCCTTCTTCGTGACTTTGTTCAGGTGACGATAATCGACCCAAAAACGTAGAGTCCCATCCTTCTTCTTCACTAGCACCACCGGGGATGCCCACGGACTCTTCGACGGCTGGATGATGTCGTCGCGTAGCATTTCGTCAACCTGTTTCTTCACGGCCTCGCGTTCTCGCGTCGAAACTGTGTACGGGCTCTGACGGAGTGGTCTGGCGCTTTCCTCTGTTATGATGCGATGTTTTGCCAAGGGAGTCTGCCTAATTCTTGACGACAACGAAAAGCAGTCCTTGTATTGCAAGAGCAGGGTTTTGAGCTGTTCTTGTTTGTGCTTCTGAAGGCTGGGATTGATGTCGAAAGCTGGTTGCGGCGCTTTATTCGTCGGAGTAGGCTCGGGAGAATCGGTGAGGCCGAAAGCTTTGCTGGCTTCTACGATTTCTTCGATGTAGGCGACCGTCGTGCCTTTGCTCACGTGCTTGTACTCGTTGCTGAAATTCGTGAGCATAACTGTTGCTTTCCCTGCCCGCAGCTCTGCTACTCCTCTTGCGACGCAAATCTTGCGGTTAATCAAGTGGTGCTTGTCGCCTTCAACAACGCCTTCGAGGTCTGCTGATTTCTGAGTGCCGACGGAAATGATGACGCTGGAGCGAGGTGGAATGGTGACCTGGTCTTCCAGCACATTCAAGGCGTGCTTTCTTGGCGGAGTGTGCGGCGGTAGTGCCTTTTGCGTGGACAGTGTTATTGACTTAGACCTCAGGTCGATGATTGCACCATGAAGGCCTAAGAAGTCCATACCAAGGATGACATCTCTCGAGCAACGCGGCAGAATTACGAAGTTCGCGGGATAAATCCTGTTGTTAATGGTGAGTCTCGCTGTGCAGATTCCCTCTGGCGTTACGAGGTGACCTCCAGCTGTCCGGATTTCGGGGCCTTCCCAGGCTGTCCTAACTTTCTTCAGCTTCGTGGCGAACGGTCCACTGATGACAGAATAGTCGGCTCCGGTGTCGACGAGGGCTGTGATGCTGTGGCCGTCGATAAGAACGTCGAGGTCGCTAGTTCGTCGTCTTGCGTTGCAGTTAGGCCGCGGCGTCGGGTCACGGCTACGTCGGTTTGTACCGCTGCTTCCACGTTGCGTCGTCAGGTCTACATCGATCCGCGAGGTTTCTTCGTCAGGGCTCTGTCTGGTTCTCGTCGTGTCCTGAAGGTTTCGTTGCGGCGTTGTCGTCGGCGGCGGAGGATCTTCGGTATTTCGTCGTACAGCAACCGCACCTCCATCGGTTGCTGTCCTTAGTTTTCCGGATACGGGCTGGGTGACCGGCCTCGTGTTGGGCCAGTGTATGGTCGGCGTTGGGGGGAGACGTAGCGGCCTGGCGACGGCGAACGGGAAGGTTGTCGGGGCGTCCATTGCGTTCCCGCGAGGTAGTCGGCGATGTCACGTGGTCTTTCCCCTCGCTGTGGACGCGGCGCGTCGATGGCGAATCCACGCAGTCCCATCTGTCGGTACTGGCAGCGGCGGTAAGTGTGGCCAGCTTCTCCGCAATGGTAACAGAGTGGGCGGTGGTCGGGGGCGCGCCAAAGGTCGGTCTTCCTCGGCGTGTATCGTTGGCCGGCTGGCGGGCGGTATGACGTCGGTGGCGGCGGCGGTGGCGCCTGGCGGCGGAACTGTTGAGGCGGCGCGGCGTCTTGACTTGGGCGAGGAGCGGGGACGTTGCGTCGGGCTGCAGCAGCATAGGTCACTGCTTGCAGCTGCGGCTGCGCTGACTCGGGGGTGCCCAGAGACTGCTGGATTTCCTCTCGGACGATGTCAGCGATCGACGCAACTTCAGGCTGTGGTGAGGGTAAGAGCTTGCGTAGTTCTTCCCGCACGATCGCTCGGATCGTTTCGCGCAGGTCGTCGGAGCCAACAGCATGAACAACTGGGTTGTCTTGAATCGATCGGCGATTATACTGCCGGTTGCGCATTTCCAGGGTCTTCTCAATCGTCGTCGCCTCTGAGATGAATTCTTGGGCTGTCGAGGGTGGGTTCCGCATCAGCCCAGCGAAGAGCTCTTGCTTTACCCCTCGCATGAGCAACCTGACTTTCTTGTCCTCGGGCATAACGCCGCCACCAGCAATATCGCTGGTGGCGGCGTTATCTCCAGACAAAGCTGGAACATTCGCGTGCGGGGCGCAATCTTAACAGAACGATCTACTATAGACGTGAAGCTTCTCGAACAATGCTTCGCGGACAGCGTCGAGCGTTGATAACCGTCCCTGCCGGTCAAACCCGAATACATCAAAACAAGACAAGAAGTGGGCGTGGCAATATATTCTAGTTCACTACAGACGGTACGTACGTTGCGAAGGTGGCGGAGGTCCGGAGATCACTCACGTCACTACAGCAGATCTGGTGTGACGTCACTACAACTTTCGTTGCCCTTCCTACAGATCTACGTCAGAGTTGGCGCGCTAGCGATGGGTTTCCATCGGGAGAATGGGCATTTAGGTACACTTTGGAAGTGAATTAAAATATATTCTAAACGTTTGCTGTGTCCGACCCTTCGTGTGGAGTGTCCTTGCATACGGAGGAAACCCGCAACAGTCTTGTTATAACCTCGAAATTTGATGGCACCACCCCTATAACGAAATATCGGTGGCACTGCTTAGAAGTTGGGCCAGAGGCGCAATAATAGAGGCGAAGTTGCGCACAAACCGGTGAAAGTAGGAGCATAACTCTACGAAGCTCCGTAACTGCTTCACAGTCGTCGGTTTGGGGAAGTCGTCGACAGCACGTAGTTTGGCCGGGTCTGGAAGTATACCGTCCTTCGATACGACGCGACCGAGAATCGTAAGTTCCCATGCAGCAAAGCAGCACTTCTTGAGATTCAGTTGGAGCTGCGCATTCTTCAGACACGTCAGGACGTGTTTCAAGCGTTCCAGATGTGTTGCAGAATCTGGCGCAAAGACAACAATATCGTCGAGGTAGCAGAGACAGATCTGCCACTTCAAACGCCGTAGGACCGAGTCCATCATGAGCTCGAAGGTGGCAGGCGCATTGCAGAGGCCGAAGGGCATGACATTAAATTCATATAGACCGTCGGGTGTCAAAAAGGCTGTCTTTGGACGATCAGCATCTGCTAGGGGCACCTGCCAATACCCGGAACGCAAATGTAACGATGAAAAAAACTCGGCGCCTTGTAAACTATCAAGGGCATCGTCAATCCTGGGCAAAGGGTACATGTCTTTTCGAGTGATCTTGTTTAGGCGCCGGTAATGCACGCAGAAGCGAATCGAACGATCCTTTTTTTATAACTGGAACTACAGGTGATGCCCATGGACTTTGTGATGGTCGATTAACGTCGCGTTGAAGCATATCGTCAACCTGTTCGGTAATAACTTGGCGTTCCGCCGCGGAAACACGGTATGGGCTTGGTCGCACAGGTGTGTGGGAGCCGCTGTCGATGTAATGAAGAATGGTAGAAGTTCGGCCAAGGGCAGGTTGAGCAACATCGAAAGAATCGCGGATTCGGTGCAGTAGCTGGAGAAGATCAGATCGTTCAGATGGCGACAGTCCGTCTGCGATTGACGAATTGAATAGTTCGGAAGCTGGTTTATCAGAGGTGTTAAGGGTACTGATGGCGTCGAGGTCGCTACGCGATGAATCATGCTGCACAGTAAAAATTTCTCCCTTATCAATGGGCTGCACGCATCCAAGAGATTCACCCTTAAACAGGTTGATGGGATACGGAAGGGGATTAGTGAGGCAGAGAGCACTGGTTCTATTCGAAATTGAAATTGTCGAATAAGGCACAAGAAGTGGTTTCCGACTAAGCAAGAGGCTCGATGATTCAAAGAATGCAGCTCCATCACAGACGCCCTTGCAAAACACAGGGAGCAAAACAGCTGCTGTCGGGGGAATTTCGGTGTCTTCTTGGGCGACTAGTTTGTGTGCGGCTTGATCAGTGTGGCTGTAGGGCTGGTCGCACAACGGGAAGGGTTCAAGTTCGGATCTGGCACAATCGATAACAGCCTGATTGCGCGATAGAAAATCCCAGCCAAGTATGACGTGAGAGCAGGAGTACTGCTTTCACATAGAGTACATAAAAGGAAGACAAAACGTAGGAGCAGATTTCATGAGTAGAGCGATGTGACGGAGGTGAATATTTGTGAAGTGAAACGTGCACTATAGGACCAATGATAGCGGTGGTGTGTGAACTATGTGAGGTGAAATACAGACACAATGTGAATGAAAGTGCGTTCCAATGTGGTGTAGTGAAGGTGAGCCCAAATCAAGCAAAGAAAGAGGACGGAAGACAAGCAAGAACGACAATGCCAAATCGTACGGTCGGAAGAAACGAGCAGTTTTTTAGAGGAAAAAAATTTCACCATCCCCGACTAAAGGGAACCATGTGGGGATGCGAAGGGCACATGGGTAGACTTGAAGTTCCGTTCATCACGGGCGCCTTGCCCGACGTTAACGCGTCCTTGCACGTGGAGCGCACCGTGAATTCACCGTAGTTGCTGTTGCTGTTACTCGTCGCGAACACTTGTTGGAGCACGCCACGCGGGTTCATCGCGCGTCTGCAGAATCTCGTTCCCCGACGCCGTCACATGATTGCTGAGAGAGTGTAAGGGGGAGAGGCCACAGCGTCTTACCCAGCCCGTTACACAGGCTTGAAAGCGCTAGCGCGTGCCAGCACACGTGGTTTTGTCTGCGTTACGCCAAGCTAGGACAGCATACGACAGCCCGGGCCCCTAAAGTGCTCTGCACGTATGATAATCAAGGCGGTCGAAGAACAAGACGAAGAAGACTTCTCCTTGGCGCGAGTGCGCGCTAAATATGTTACAGGTGGCTATGGTAGGTTTTAGAAAGCGGATGGTCGCCAATGGAACTACGGTCAAAGCCCAGCGCAAAAGCTGCTTCGCATCTAAAAACTCTTGAACAGGGGGCCCAATGTCATGAGTAAAGGGGGCACGAGGCGCGTGCCGAGAGGCGGAATGTGGCGATGGTGTGCGCGGAACGGAAATTCCCCGATGGTGTGCACTAATGCCACGTCCACGCACACTGTTGGCCGGAGAAGGGCGCGTGCCACGCGACCCGAGCTGAGGTGACGGACCCCAGGAAAAGAGGCAGGCATTGTTCGGTGGAGTTGGCGAAGAGCAAGGTGGTGTAAGCCAGCGTCGCACACGCGACGAGAGCAGCAGGGCCCCGTTCTGGAGGCAGCGCGCAAGATTGGCTCGGGAGGGTGGCCGTCGACCTTGGTGTCATCCGAGTGAGGGTCCCCGGGCTTGCGGCAGCTTCAGCACAGCAGTTCGCAGGGCACCTACAGCACCAGCTCAACTCAACAAGACGACGGCAACGCATCGACGATCACCGGAGAGCCACGTCGGCAAGTTCGAGCCAGTGGCACCAAGAAGAGCCCGAGAGTTAGGCCCAACCGGACGAGACCGACGTTCTCGACGAAAGACCGAAGGTTCGGCGATGAGGACGACCAGCGAGGCGGCGGATCGACGACGACGACTCTTAAGACGTCGACAGTAGCTGCGACGACGGGACGGAGCGTCGACTTAACAAAAGACGCCAGATGTTTTCTAAAGCAATGGTTTTCTAAACAATGAAAATTCACAGCGTACATGTAAAATTAAAGTGAGCTGCAAGTCGTCATAACTCATCGAACCTTTAGTATAAACGCGCCCGATCTCACGTAGGTGATGATGTACTGGGCAGAATTCACGGAAGATTCACGGTTTACCGATGAACCTCCGCAGCTTCGCCCACTCATCATCATTCACTCCGTGGATATGCTGTGATTTTTTTTGTTTGCTATCTGAGCGTGTAAATTTTTTCGACATAATTTCCGTGACGGAAATACGTCACTGAAGTCTTGGTGGACACCAGCATAAAACACTTTCGTGTTAAAAAACTGATCCAGAACAGTGGAATCATTGCTCTGGTATTCAAAACCCGGCTGATCTGTTGATTCGTGGACTTCCACTAAAAGAGGCTCTAAATAACCGATTGTGGTCGAAGGGCCCTGATTGGCTGTCCAAATCATCAGATTGATGGCCAGCGATGGACAAACGTACGCCCGCTATGGCGTCAGATGAACTGCTCAATTGTGAGTTGAAGATGGTTGTTCAGGCTCTGATCATTGTGCCAAAGCAAGCTTTATTTAGCCCAGAGAAATACAGCTCCTGGATCAAAATGGTGAGGGTCACTGCACGGATCAGACGCTTTGTGAACAACTGTCGCTTAGCAAGTCACCGCCGAGATGGCGTATTATCTACTCAAAAAGTTAAAGAAACGGAATACTTTCGGTTTAGACAAGCCCAAATAGATACATATGGAAGAGAGATAGCCCAACTCACAGCGGGACATAATTTGGAGAACAGTTCATCGATAGGTGAACTAGATCCATTCATTGACGACAAGAGTATTTCGAAGATACGAACACGCCTCGACAACGCTGATCTCACGTGGTGCGAGAAAACACCAGGCTACTCCCGAACAATCATCCTGTGACTCACCGCGTCGTTATGCGGGCTCAGAAAAGAGTGCTTCATGGTGGTGTTGGTGCAACGCTAGCCGATATTCGCGTAAGGTTTCGGGTGGTGAGAGCCAGACAAGCCGTGAAACATGCGATTGGAAAGTGTTTGACGTGTGCGCGATTTCGAGCGAAGGCGACAAGTGTACCAATGGCCCCTCTTCTGTTTGATTGAGTGCGTAACTCTAGGCCTTTCGAAATAGCGGGAGTGCATTTTGCAGGACCCATGTTCATGAAGGAATATGATCGTGCGTTTTTCTTCTGCAGTGGAGAGAGTCATTCATATAGAGCATGTACTATAGATCTTACTGCAAATTCTTTCTCTATGCCGTTGAAGAACGCCACGCTAACGCTGTTAGCACCATTTTTGGTTGAAAAAATGTGGGCGATTATAGCGTTAAAGAACCCCGCATTGGTTCCTGCCGCATTCATCATTACCTGTTTATAATTGGTCGATATTTGTTTGGGTCATGCACGAAACACCTAAGGCGATGCAACAAATGACGCGCTACTGACCAATCGCTTAGTGTCCTCTTATGCACGACTACGTAAAAAATAAGAGAACACACTACTGAAAATAGCATATTTTTGGCCATTAGTTCTGCGCCATTCGTCAAAAAGTTTTGGTTTCCCGTAAAATTGGCTACTTGTTAGGCAATGTCACAAATCTGTGAAATCGCGTGGCGTTAAAACGAGGTATGCACACTAAAAAGCCCATTGCTATGCTGAACAGCAGCTAAACTTTTTCGGAAAAGCAGGAAAGTGTCTGATTCTGAACGTAATTCAAGAAGGCTGCCCGTCAATCACACAGGCAGAGGCTAATTAGCGCGAGTTGTATTGATTTAAGAAATGTTTTCATTTGTATAACGACGTTGAGCTGTTTGTGCCTGTATACAACTCGATGAACTCATCCTCGCTGAGAGAGCGAAATCAACAGCGCTGCTCGTGTGTGCTTCTTTACCGTCCGATTTGTATTTTGCGCTGTGGAAGTCAATTCAAGATGAATCAAGACCAACTAGCTCGGCTGTCAATTCATTTACCTTAGCCCAGAAAACCATGCATCTTGACCAGCTCCCTGGTCTTGTATAAGTTGTGGGGCAAGCTTGAAATCTGCGCTTCCGAATGCGCTCGAGTCCACTGTCTGGCGACGCCTTGTTGCAAGCCGTCGCAATTGCTGCAAGCCACCACATTGTCACGTGGTTGTGACGGTGAAGAAGGCTCCAGCAAAACTGGCAAATACAGCACTCTTTATTTGGGCGAACTTGTACCCAGAAAATGAATTCAAAATACAAGCGACACACGCTGTGCACTGATAGCGGCGAGAAAAGCGGTCGGCCCTCGAGTAATCTGATAACCGCTGGAATGCGCCTTGTTTTCTACGTGTCATGAAACCTTCCAGCGTTGTCACTCGTGCTGGCGCAAGATCTCGAATAAACTTGACTCTTCGAGATCTGCGCTTAATGCTAACAAACTCATCTCAATTAAACAACCCTGAAGCTTCCCAAACATTGCGACGTGGTCTGCGCCGAGCGTTGCTAACAGTTTTTGCCGGTAAAACCCGAACACATCAAAATGAAGCAAGCAACGCGTGTGGCAGTATGATAAGGAAGACGAAGCAGGTTAATCGGAGACTAAAGCGGAAACCTTCTTCACCTCCCCCAGTTCAACCCAACTAAAGCACTGAGCACTTCTGCACAGTCATCGACTCACAGCAGCTTGAATATAGAGCAGCGGGAACGCGCCATTCCCTTTTGAAGGAATAAAATGAATTTCCTGAAACAGAAAGAGCGTTCAGCGGTCGCCAGTATTTGCGCGGTCAATTATGTAAATTTCAGGCCAAGCAGCGCAGAATAAATGCATGTGCGGAATGCTCTAGCGTTATATAGCTCCTGCTTAGTGGTAGCCTCCTTTGGAATGCTGGAGCGCAAGGCGCAAAACCGTCGCATATGAGGCCTGCACCGCAGAGAGCCTACAGTGCGTGGTCTTGAGTCACGGAGGACAACTTTCACAGCAGAAGAGCACGAAAACTTTTATTATAGAATGGCATAATTGCTGGGTTGAAGGAAGACTTCGCCACAGTTCGTTTCCCAGTGTGCAGCCGACAGCGACTACTTTCGAAAATGGGGGGGGGGGGGGGCGAGCCCCCCCCCCCATAACCTTTCTCAGTGGGAGGGCTAGCGCCCCATTGCCGCCTCCCCCCCCCCCTTCGGTAGATAAGCCTATGGTCTGCTATGATGCCTCGTGCTACGAACTGCGCTTCTACTTGAATAACCCAGACTGCGGGGTCCGCGGTCCAAAAGCGCTTACCGTCGAATGAAGAGACAGTCGGCGTAGCGTCCGTCGTGAACGTAGGAATTCACAGTCGTGGAGTCCGTCGTCGATGTCGAAGTAATAGCGACGTTGATGTGCAGACCCCGGTGGTTGCACCACAATTCCGGGTCACCAATGTTGGAACGTGCGGCTAGGCCGAGCTAAACGACTACAAGCAACACGCGTCCCAAACAACAAGTGAACTTTTATTCAACAACGTTGCTTGCTTGGCGAGTTGGAAGAACTCAGTCATAATGGTATTTAGCGCAAAGACTATACAACAGACAAAACAGCGTCCACGTCCTCTCCTTTGTCTGTTGTCTAGTCTTTGCGCTAAATACCATTATGACTGACTTTTATTCACGAAGAAAAGTCACGTGGTTCCTCGTGCGTGCACTCTTGGCATTGCGCACGGAAGCGCCGTTTCGCGGCGCCACAAATGCACGCATGTACAATCTGGTATATGCCATACTAATGAAATTTATTTTCTGGTATATACAGTTTATGTTCTGCATGCACTCATGTCATGCCATGCCAATTTCGGTATATATCTAGCTGCGGATTGACGCACACAAAGACAGTGTTACGCAAATCGTGCCACAAATGACATGCACGTCGTGATTTTCATGTTAGGACCTGACATTTATGTTCGTCATGCGGTCACGTCAGGTCATAGCAATTTTGGTATACATCCAGTAAATGAAACGGCCGTAAGCGCACCATGAGCGTGGCATGTAGGTCATGCCGTACATGACCTTCATGTCATGAATTTTATGTTACGACCTGTCATTCATGTTTGTCACAGACTCATGTAACGCAATTGGGCGCGAGGACACACCGCGGCGCCGGTATGCGGAGGCGTCCGTGCGACGTGCCAGGTTGGATTGCTCTGCCGGCCCTCTCACGCTCAGCCCGCAGCCACTTTCGCGTCTTCTTTTTTGAAATAATAAAGATTATAGTCTTTGTTGGGGAGCTTAAACGCAGAAATTTTGGTCTGTCTGTATTTCTGTTTGTCTGTCTGTGTCACGACTCGGGGCCGAAGCACAAGCTTCTCCCAGGATGTGGCATGGGGGTTGGGCCTCTGGTGTATGGCTTGCGCCAATCGCCGGTATGAAAGTCAAGGGCCTTCTCCAATGAAAGAACACAAAAAAAAACTTTAATAATGAGTTGACACAAAGAAAAAGATATTCCCAATCGAACAGAACAGTTATCTGAATACAAGGGTGAACTAATTATACATTCCACAATTATTCAGATAAGTGCAGCATGCATGAAAATTCAAACATGTCAAGGCACTGAGCAGTATCAGATGAATTACCAAGCAGCAAGAGCCGCGCAAATAATTTGAGTCCGCAGTCCACTAAGTTCAAGCGAATGACATACGTAACCGGGCGCAGCAGAGTCCTTCGACACCGGCACCGAGCAAAAGTGACCTTTGAAGCTGGCGAGACGGGTCGGCGGCGGCTCCGCGATGACTCGGGGTGTTGGGTTTTCGGCGTGTTGTTTGCTGCGTTGCGCCCCGGTAGTCCCCAAGCGTGGATTTCTTCTCCGGCGCAGAGCAGACTGATGAAGCATAGGATGGGGCCGTTTTTTATAGGTTTCTCCGGGCGCCGGTCCCAGCTTCTAGTGTAGTGTCGATGCATGCTTGAAACGGTCACGTAGGCACTGGTTGCTACCGTGCATGGTTCGCACTTCACTTTCGGTGTCCTTCACGGGCGAACCATTAACTCACACACAAAACACCAGTCACGCGGTCGCGTAGGCACACGGTCTAAGACGTAGCTCGGATACAACGTCCCGTGGTTCAGATTCCGCTGTCGGTGACTTTTACGGCAAGCCGTTTAATAATAGACAAAACAAAAGCACATGATCTGAAACGTGGCTCGGACACAACGTCCGGTGGTTCAGACAAAACACAAACAAAAGCACATGATCTGACACGTAATTCGGATGCACGTCTTAAAGGGGCCCTCCAACACTATTCAACCCCCCATTTTTTACTTGCGGGTTGCGTAGACTGATGGCTGGGGATAATTTTAGCATGAGTTTAAGCACCGATATCAAATTATTTAGTATTTTAATCACGCGTTGAAGTCGCTACATCGCTGCTGACCACATCAGCGCGTAGTGGCGCTTGCCAGAACTATTGCGGGCGGAAATGACGAAGATGGGCGCTGGCCTATGATTGAATAAATGTAACGTTAGAAGTAATAACGGCGTTGCATCAAAGTTGAGATTACTATTGTGTTTCGTTTTTCTTTTCTGTGCTTTTTCAATGAACTCCAAATAGCCGCCGTCGCAACAAAAAATATCACTACAACCACAAAGTACGACAGAGGCGCCGGTTGCCATTTCGCCTCTGGTTGCTCTGGCTTTTTTCTTTTTTTTTTTGCCTGCTCCGGTCGGATGTCCATATGAAACGCTTGCCCCTCTTCCTTCTTTTTGCGTCTGTACGTTTGCGAGCTGCCTCTTTCCGCATGTGCGGTAGGCTCATGATTGTTGTTGAAACGGGTCAAGTAATCCTCTTCGTTGAATTGTTGTCGCTGCACACTTGTAACTCGTCGGGCTGCTCACCGAACAACCCGCGTAGGGGCGACCGTGTTTAACCGCCCCTGCCGCTCCACAAATTCCCTTCTCAGAATGAGAAGAGGGAATGACATGGAATGTCGTTGTAAGGAACAGCAGACAAATACCCCTGTCACACGGGCACCCGTTAACTCCGTGCAACTCCCTCGTCGTTACGTCAACGGAGATGCGGTCCGTGTCACACGGTCTCCCTTACGTCAAGGAAGTTAAACGGAACGTTTCGCAAAGAGACATCGGCGATCTCCATTAGCGGCGGAATGGAGTACTCTTGTCCCCAGTAATCTGTAGTTACGGAAAAAAACGCAAGCACAAAACAGCCGCAGTCAACACAATAATGAATTTCATTAATATTGAATGTTATTTCACTGCATAATCCAGTCATAACCTGCGTTTTATGAAAAAAAAAAAAACGCGTATAAGTGCACATACTCTCCGCACCATGCCTCGCGAAAAGTCGTCGTGCCGCCATTTTGAATAAGTGTCCCCGAGTCCGTGTGCACCGTTGGGTTTACGTCTGTGCATCTCGTTTCCTTCTTATTGCGGTGCTCTTCATTCTACTTCAGCACTACCAATAGTCATAGCAGTCGAGTGACGCGGGTTTTCTTCCTTCTCCGTCGACGCCGGCACTCGTACTGGCAGTACACGCGGACTGTCATGGGAGCCATCCGCAGCAAAGGCTTCGTGGACTGGACGTGAGACCTGTACCCAGCTGATATTTGAAAAGACAACGTGATTTGGGTGGTAGCGCAACTTCAAAGAGCTCGGCGACAACTTGCATCGTGTTTGACAATCGGTACGCGTAGAAAAGACGCGTACTTACGCGTACCAAAGCAAACGTACAGTGTTGCCAGCACTCCTGTCAAAATTACTGCCAACATGCTTGCAGGTACACGTTTATGTGATAAAGACAAAAAAAAACGTTTTGTGTCGATGTGATTAAATTATACTTTTTTATAATCACACATACCATTGAGAATGTTTTCAGCGTGATTAGACGCGAAATATTGCATGCAGACGTAGGTGCAGCAGCGCCTAATAGACCCCTTGCGGCTTCTATCCGAAGCTCGTAAAATTGCCGTGTGACATGGGCACAACTCCATCAACGTCTAACTCCCTCATGGAGTTTTACATTGATGGAGTTTAACGAAGTTCGGTGGTGGCCGTGTGACAGGGGTAAAAGCCTCCCCAGCCTCGCTACGAAGCAGTAGCGCCCGCTCAAGTTCTGACAAGTCAGGAGAAACCACGTTTGTTACTATGGCAACGACGTCAACAATACGTTGGAAAGGAGAAGCAACAATGGTGTGCGAGCTTCCCCTACGTAAGAGCTTTCAGCCCATTTCATTGGAGCGCCATCCGACGTCACAGCAGAGAGTGAAATGTGGTCACGTAACCCCGCGAAAATCGAGTTGAGGGCAGGCATTTTTTTTCTTGTATTTTGAATTTTCTAAATTGAATAACTTCGTACTGCGTGCCGCTGTCGCTGCCGTTCTTGCTGCACTAGTTCGTCCGTACTTCAGTCTACGCAATCCACGAGTAAAAAATGGGGGGTTGAAGAGTGTTAGAGGGCCCCTTTAAGGCTCCGGCTCTGCTGGCTGTGACCTTCACGGCAAGCAGTTCAATACTAGACAAAACAAAAACACATGGTCAGGCACGCAGCTCGGATGCTCGTCTTACGGCTCACGCTAACACACACTAAGCGGTGCACGTACGCTCACGGCACACCATTCTTAGAGCAGAATTAGAGCGCTTTCGCCTTATGCGTAAGTGAAAAAAAAAGAAAAGAAACCCTTTTCATGACGTACCTTAGGACATTATGCGCAGGCGATGTTAAGCATACGCGACTTTTGTGACAGTCTGTCACCCGATTCAGCCACTTGGCCAAAGTTTAACCACTTGCGGAACGCCCAGCCATCTTGAACTGGTACGGCCGTTCATACATGTGAACATTGTCGATCAAAAAGAAAACGCTACACATATCTGAGGCGCAACATCACTACATAAGTACTAGGTGGTGTGTTCATTTACTAGAAAATAAATAGATAAGTAATTCTAAAGACCTTAATGTTTCTTAGGCTGCGCTGAAAATGCTAGTGTTTTTTAGGCTGCGCTGAAAATGCGACGCTATGAGCCAGATGCGGCGGTTCAACATAGAGGAGGAGGGCTCGTGTACTACGGCCGGCAGAAGACTATCGGCTTTCGACGACATTTGCAGCGAAGCACGCAGATACGTGGCCAATTTTTTTATTGTTGCAATTCACTTTGACGAAGTCAGTAAAATGCTTCTATGGCTTCGTCACTGACTGCACGAAATGGGAAATAACTGCTCCCCCCCAAAAAAAAATTCAGTACATCCCACGCGTTGTGGAAATCTGTTTCATGCGAAGCAGTCAACGAGTACTTCTATGCTGTATTTTATGGCTTTGAGCCAAACGTTAGAAGGCGGATCGACGTCTTTTTGTAAGTGTAGTAGCTGTTTGGACATCGTGCGCTTACTAGACACGGCGACAACACTGGCGTTTAAAGGGTGCGACGAAACGTCAGCGCTCACGTTAGAGTACATAGGTCAGTATTATTGAAACTAAGTGCACTTTATGGTGCAATCAGTGGATATCATACGTAACTTTCGTTAATGCATTCCTCCGGCGTCGAGTAAGGCTTCAATATAGATTGCTGAATCATAGGAATAACATGTAATGTTTATTAGACTGCTATAAAAGCGGAGCCAACACTGGAACTACACGCGTTAATGTGATATTGCGCCTGTATGGCAGGAGTACATATGTAGTGTTTATTGTTTTCTTGTAAAATATAAACCCCGCATCACAACCACAGTTGACGTTGCACCGACATTACGCCTGCATAGGCTGTTTTTTCAAACCAGTTTATTGACCTGGCGTGGTTCTGTGGTAGAATACCCGATTGCCACGCAGAATGCTTGGGTTCGATTCCTGCTGGAATTCTAATTTTTATTCTTTCCATTCATCGGGTCAACGCTGCCGATGTCGGTTTTTCTTACCGCTCTCGCATTTAAATTACCGATGTCTGTTCTCGCCCTTCATGGGTAGATATAAACTGTCAATCACCTGTGGCGCACACCCGCGCACCGCGGCCCGTGGTAAACGGGTATGTGCCACACGTGTCTGGAGGAAAGGGTTTGACGACATACGAGACAGGATTTTCACGTTATTCATGTCCTCACCAGACAGTCATATTCGTCAAGTCCTCTTACCCTCCCATGCCAATTTTGGTCTACACCAAGTTAGGGAGGCGATGACGAGAACACCCAGACGTAGGCGGCTAGATAGATAGATACGTAGATAGAAACGCTCAAAGTGCCAAAGGTTCGCTAAGAAATGCCTCGCGTTTGAATATAATGCGCTCTTCAAAATGACCTACACACCACCTTGACTGCCGGCGTCGTCTGCTACGGCCACCGATATATGGAAGCTACGGGGGCCGGCCGCGCTGCTTTTGTAAAGGGTAAAAAAAGAATCTTGTGTCGTATCGAAACTAAGCATCTAATGGGCGTTAGTGTGTGCTTGAGGCAAAAGAAAGTAATCATATATTAGCTGCAAGAAATGCTTGTACCGCGTAACTTCATTCAGGTTCGCATCTAGAGACGGGTCCCGGTTGACACGAGAAACAAATGGCATTAGCATATTTACATTCTTCTTTAGTACGGATAGCTTTATAAAGCAGGATGCAAGCGGTTTGTGGGAAGCACGCTTAGAGCTGGATGCAGCTGGGTGATTCCACGTAAGATCGAACAAACGATGGCTGGTCGACCTCTTAAATTTATTTGAAAATTTTATATATTATTGCCTGATGAGTGGAAAGAAGAGATTCGCAATTTGTTTTGCCGCCAAAAATTTTTTCGAAGCACAGGAAATCAATAATGACGAAGAGGTGGAGTGGAGCGCTCATCCGCTCTTCTGTTTCGGCCAACTTTCGTTATGAATTGCACAAAATATATTAAAGTTCGGTAGCTGAAATTTCTTTAACTAAATATATGCATGTTTTTGCTTCTGCTCAGATATTTTTAGTTTTTATGTGTAGTGTAGATGTTTTTATAAAAAAACCTCAAAATTGGCCCAGGAAACGTTATTTTCTGTACTTTGAACGTCTTTATCTCAAAAAAGCCTTGTAGCAAAAAGCCTTGTTTCACTAATAGTTACGGCCCCTCCAATAAGACCCTTAGGAAAGGATTGGCAATTCCGACTTCTTGTCCAGCAAGTGTATGAAATGCAGGCAGGATTGAATTTCTTTTTATTAAAAGGTCAGCAGTACCGAAAAAGGTGTTGCCGGCACTGGATACGTTAATTCTGAAATTATTTGGTCACTGCAGCGGCCACGAGCGCGGGGCTACCGAGCAGGCGCGCGCGCACCCGAGATGCTCGTTGTAAGAGACGGCGCAGTGAGAGCTCGTTTTCGCGTCCTCAGACCGATTGAGTTCGAAACAGCAACGCCTCTCGGGGGACTTGAACGCACGTGTACCGGCAGTCGCAGTGATCTCGTTGATGACGTCGATTTCTTTTTCAGGGGGCATAAGAATGTCATCGTTAAACTGTGCGTTCCGTGAAGATGTTTCATTGCAGTGGTAGCAAAAGCACGCGTAGCACTAGTCCGTCTCACTGACAGTCACTGATCTTTCGGGCGTTAAACGTTCCTTGAAAGCATTTATTTCTAGGTCGGTAACTCTGCGAAATTTTGGCTTCTTTGCAATAATTAAAGGAGCACTGACACGATTTTGAGACATCGCAAAAGGGACATCGTTTGCTTCGCTGGTATGCAGTGTAAACGCTGTACACACCTTGGAGTCGGAGAACACGCATAAAATATTTTCATTTGACTTTGAAGTTTTCGTCGCTAGCATCTGCAAGGCAGCCCCACTGCAAGGACATTATCCTGAAGAGTCAACAGAGTTCCCCCGAGTTTGCGAGTTCGGCGTCCTGCATGGAGCCTAAATCGTAGAAATCACTGTCAGGGTCACTGGACGACAATTCACTCATCGTTGTTTATGTGCACCACGAGCCGATGACGAAATTGTCGCTAGTACGTCGCGAGTTTCGGTATCTCCGTGACGTCACACTGCTATGAGACGACACTGAGAAGCCACGCACTCGACATCTAAACCGAAAGTGTCTTTTTAAGGTGGCGCTAATTAAAATATATACGATGCATTCCCAGGCACCACAAACGTCGTTTTAGGTTTCTAGACACCAGCATTTTTATTTAGAGCAACAATCCGAATTTTTTTTTAATTCGTGTCAGTACTCCTTTCAGCTTCTTGTGCTTCAAAAGGAGTCTCCACAATACACTCATTCAGAGCTATACCTGGCTATACTTTCTCGCCATGAGACGCACAGGAGGAGTAGAGCAAGAGCAAAACACAAGAACTATCCGCGCCGAATGAAGAGTGAACAGCGCACCGAATGCGCGGCCAGTTCAGGCCGTCTGCTGCCGACATCTAAGATAGGCAAGCGCATCCGGTTACCGATAGTTTTGCTTTTCTTTCCTTTGACATTCCAGATTTTGCTTTGACACTGGAGCGCCACGTTCATGCTTTCCACTGATCGCAACTGGCGCAGCGCAGTTTCTCTGGCAGCAGCGCGCGTGAAGCGAGCGCTCATAGCGTTTTCATCTTGCTTCCATCTCCGCCGTGTTATCAGCGCCTAGCTGCAATGCGAACAGAGGGCGGATAGAATAGCGAAGCTGCAGTGCACGTGCGTTCAAGTTACCCGAGAGGTGTTGCTGTTTCGAACTCAATCGGTCTGAGCACGCGAAAACGTGCTCTCACTGCGCCGTCTCTTACAACGAGCATCTCGGGTGCGCGCGCGCCTGCTCGGTAGCCCCGCGCTCGTGGCCGCTGCAGTGACCAAATAATTTCAAAATTAACGTATTCAGTGCCGGCAACACCTTTTTCGGTACTGCTGGCCTTTTAATAAAAACAAATTCAATCCTGCCTGCATTTTATACACTTGCTGGGCAAGAAGTCGGAATTGCCAATCCTTGCCTAAGGGTCTTATTGGAGGGGCCGTAACTATTAGTGCAACGACATTATGCAACATGTTTTTAATGATTGTGAAAGCTGATGTGGAGGAGAATTAGTGGAGAAAGTTTAGGAAATGTAAAAAATGTTTTTTTTTTTGGCGTCAGAAGTTTCCATTGTTCGGTGTTTTCTTGAATTTGGCCTGATCATATCTCTTTACTGAAACGTTATATGAATATAAGATTCGGCAGTGTGGTAGATAAGTATGCGAAGAACGTAATGCGGAATTTTCGTCGCTCTGCTACAAGGCGTTTTTGAGATAAAGACGTTCAAAGTAAAGAAAATAACGTTTCCTGGGCCAATTTCGAGGTTTTTTATAAAAACATCTACACTACACATAAAAACTAGAAATACCTGAGCAGAAGCAAAAACATGCATATATTTAGTTAAAGAAATTTCAGCTACCTAACTTTAATATATTTTGTGCAATTCATAACGAAAGTTGGCCGAAACAGCAGAGCGGATGAGCGCTCCACTCCACCTCTTCGTCATTATTGATTTCCTGTGCTTCGAACAATTTTTTGGCGGCAAAACAAATTGCGGATCTCTCCTTTCCGCTCATCAGGCGATAATATATATGCATGGTCGCCCATTTGATGTCGTCACCGATCACCACGCACTATGCTGGCTGTCGTCATTGAAGGATCCCTCGGGCCGTCTCGCCCGTTGGGCACTTCGCCTGCAAGACTACGACATCCGCGTGCTGTACCGCAACGGACGTCGGCATGCTGACGCCGACGCCCTCTCGCGCTCCCCCTTGCCTGACGACAATGCCTCCTGCTCAGTGTCTCACACTGCTGTTTCTTCTATCGATGTTCACACCATCGCTACCGAGCAGCGCAAGGATAAATGGATCGCTTCGCTAATAGACTTGCTCACTGATCCGTCGACAACACCAATCACTCGCGCGTTGCAACGTCAAGCCCACCATTTCGCCATTCGTGACGACCTACTGCACCGACGCAATTACAACGCTGACGGCCGCCAGTGGCTACTTGTGATACCCCGAAGTCTGCGTGCTGAAATATGCGAGTCCTTCCACTCTGATCCGCAATGCGCACACTCTGGGGTATCTAAACTTACCACCGCATTCGACAACGATACTTCTGGCGAGGTGTGTACCGCTACGTGCAGAAGTTCGTCCGCTCCTGCCTCGATTGCCAACGCCGAAAACCTTCAACGCACGTGTCACCAGTCGGTCTACAACCATTACCTTGCCCTAACCGTCCGTTTGGGCGCGTGGGCATCGATTTGTACGGACCACTTTCCCTGACGTCGGCTGGTGACCGTTGGGCCATCGTCGCCGTTGACCATCTAACGCGATACGCCGAAACCACTGCCCTCCCAGCGGCTACAGCGCGTGATGTTGCCTCCTTCCTGCTACACCGATTCATGCTGCGTCACGGTCCACCCCAGGAGCTTCTCAGCGATCGAGGCCGTGTCTTCTTGTCGGAAGTCGTCGAAGCCATTCTAAAAGAGTGCCATGCTGTTCATCGCAAAACTACTGCTTACCACCCGCAGACGAATGGCCTAACCGAACGCTTCAACCGCACGCTCGGCGACATGCTCTCAATGTACGTCGCCGCCGATCACACAAATTGGGATGCCATTCTGCCATTCGTCACCTACGCCTATAATACCGCCCCTCAGAGCACTACTGGTTTTTCACCCTTCTTCCTGTTGTACGGAAGGCACCCGTTGCACACCATTGACACGATACTACCCTACAAGCCGGATCCATCTGATTGTGCGCCTATTTCTGACACAGCCAGGCTTGCTGAAGAGTGTCGCGAGCTTGCAAAGACCTTTACAACGCACGAACAAGAGCGGCAGAAGAGCCTTCGCGGTGGCACCACCACTTCGGAGTCCACGTTCCTCCCTGGAGCGCTCGTATGGCTCTCGGTCCCTACCACTGCAACCGGCCTCTCTTCAAAACTACTGCCGAAATACGAAGGCCCCTACCGGGTCGTCGAGCGCACATCGCCGGTCAACTACCTGATCCAACCCATCGAACCAGCTTCGGACATGCGCCGTCGAGGGCGCGACATAGTCAACGTGGAGCGCCTCAAGGCCTACTATGACCCACTCATAGTAACGAGCTGTTAGGTCGCCGGACGGCTCCCTTTTCGTACCCGGGGTAATTGTGGCGAAGCAATTGGTACTGTTTAACGGTTGCGCTCTCCAGCGGCTCCTAGTGGGTCGTCCTCTTCTAAACGCCGCTCGCGCTCGGAGCCCGTGCTTTTGCCTTGACTGTCGCCATAGTGCATTGTCGCCGAGTGCCGTCCAATAAACAGCTTAACAAATAAAATTTTGAAATAAGTTTAAGAGGTCGACCAGCCATCGTGTGTTCGATCTTACGTAGAATCACCCAGCTGCAACCTTTCTCATATAATTCTAGGCAACGCACGCGCGCGCCTCATTCAGAGTTGTAGGAGGAGGAAATAACTTTTATTTAAGACAGCAAGATTGGGAAAGATAGGCTCCTTTCCCTGGGTGGCAGTCATAGTCCTTGAGCTCTGGCGGCATCCTCGGCTTGCCGAAGGACTTGGACTTCCTTTTCGATTGCTTTCATTTACTCAGATGGTCGCTCTGCTCTCCTTTTCTCCTTTCTCCCTAATACTCCCGCCACATCTGGAACTTTACGTGAACCCACTCAAAGAAAAATGAAAAGAATAAATAGAGTAAATAAAGAAGAGAAGATACAGATCTTGGAGGGCGTATTTTTGCAAGCTATACTGTCAACACAACTTAGCCAGTATGGGCCTTTTCAGCAACTGACATGCATTTTTACCACCCAAGCCCGAAATGCCAACTCGCGCCGAAGGGGGAAAAAGGGCTCAAACCGTTATTTTTTCCTCGTCGTCAAGCATTAGAAGTGTTGGGAGGTGCGCCGAAGTAAAATGCTTGTAACGAATGAAAAATAATGACGCAAGGCAGAGAGGGGAAGCACACCGATTTGGTCACGAGCTAAACAGCGAACAGAGCCATGGGCAATGGTCAACACGACGATCAGCCTAAGCGTCGAATTCGCAAAAGTTATTTCTGCACACACATTTCAAATAGCCCGCGTAGCGTTATCGCTCTATACTTTTTAAAGCGCGCGTTGGCGTGCGCAGAGCCTGGCGAACTACATGCATGGCGGAGGAGCGCATCAGAATCCGGACTGAGTGAGGGAAGCGTGCGTGAGAAGTGCCAGGGTAGGGGCCAGTTGGTTGTTCATAGTGTAAACTTTATCGCGCTACAAGTAGAGGAAAGCTACGTAGAGGGAACGACATGGAACATCACAAGCGCCAAATAACATCGCGCTTGTGTCGTTCTGTGGTGCGACTCGAGCGGCCAGCGGCGTCGATTCGTTGCTTGCGGTATTCTTGTGGTAGCCATTTTGACAGGCGGCCGCACAATTGACGTGGAGTCGTCAGTCACCTGCACTTTTGAAGTCGAGGACCTATGGTAAGTTATTCCGAATGACATTTGTGCGTTATTTCTGTGTGTGTGTGCGCGCGCGCTATTGAGCTCGCTAAGGCATGACCGAAATACTTGTTTCCTCCGTGACAGTGCGCGCTTTGTAAAGGCGTACTGACTGAGAGGAGTTAACAATTAAAATGCGTAAAACTATATTTATGATCGTGTGAGCGTACGTGCAAAGATTGCACTGTGTGCAACGCTTATGTGCAGTTCGTAATCGATTGCCTAGGCAGATGTGTAAGAATCGCAATTTGAGATCAACGAATCTTACGTTGTTTTTGTGTATTTTTTTCGATGCGTTTAGCGCTCGGTGTTTCCTTTGCCCGGCACACAACACACGCTCTACGCTTCAGGAGGTGTCCCCTAGCTGCAATTTGAAACTTCCGTTGTGGGAGCAGAGCAACCGAAAGGTCAGGCTGTCGGCTCGCTTTAGTTTCCCCTTTGCTTGTGCGCGCGTGGTTGTAGAACCAGTAGAACGATCAAGTGAGCGATAATCAATCGGCGCCGGTTTGTCGCATGCTGCATGTAGCCCACTAAGCCGTTATTGTGGTACCGGTACGGTTAAATGTTGTCGTGAGCGTCTCTGTCTGGACCCGTGCCACCACTCCTTGCGCAGGGAGTGAACGATCGCGACGCATAGCAAGCTGGACCAAATCGGCGACACTGGGGCTCTTCCACTTCTGGCTACCCGCGGGCTGCCAGAGCCAGCCAGAGCGCGCTCGTTTTTCTCGGGTTGCTCTGTCCCCCCCGTGGCGCACTTCCGGTTGGCGTTCGTTTTCCTCGGGTTGGACTACAGTTACGGTCCCTAGAATATACTGGCTAGTCTGCCGTCTCCGCGCCGTCCCCATGCAAGGCCGCGTCCGCGCAACGGATGCTTGCGCAGGGGGCGCTGCGGTCCATCGGAGCGGCTGCACGGTGCATGTCGCGCAGGAGGAATCGGTGGAGTATCGCGCCTTGCCTTTTATTTTGCGCTCCCGCATGAACTCCACGTTTTCGTTCTGTTCGTGTGGGCAGAGACTGGAACATCTTGAACCGACCAAACATTGCATTCAACGTCGTCTCTTGTCTGGACACTGCCGTGATCACACTAAGATCAGTGGTGGATCCAGACGCTCATTTAAGAGCGCGCAGTTACTCGAAGCAAAACCAAAGGGCCAAAAATTTGCTTTTATTTTTTTTTCTTAAGGAGCTACTGTTATCACAGGACTGCCATCATTTTATATATGCTGTTAAATTGTCCTTACGAAGGTACCAAACATTTCTAAGATCAGTTTTTAATAAGCAAACAATTCTGAGAGAAAGAACGTTACTTCAGATATATTTAGTGTGCTAAAAGTCTCGTAATTATAAAGGTTGGTTCTCGATGTGTTACGGAGACAATAAATGCAATGCAGTTCTCAGAATGGGTGAGTATATTAATCACAGGCATTGTAATGTTGGAGAAGATTTTTTTTAACGATAAGCTAAGTTCATGCGATTTCGCTCAAAGTGTTATTAGATGTATTTACTGTCCTACAATATATATATATATATATATATATATATATATATATATATATATATATATATATATATATATATATATATATATATATATATATATATATATATATATAGACAAAACTTTATTTTTGTCCAAGCTTGCTGGCTTGCTGCGGTCCAGGGAGGCGGCAGCCAGGAGACTATATAGCTATAGTGCCTAGAATATACTGTATATTCTAGGCACTATAATATAGCTCTACAATGACGCCACAAATAAGTTGCCCCTCCAACAGGCTGAGACATTTACAGCAGAAGCTTGGCACATCAGAACCATGTGTATCAGCCGAAGAACAGACATATGGTATCTTTTCCACGAGTACCTTGCCACAAGGTTCGAAATTATAAAACGAAAGGGGTGTTGGCTTTCATAGTGTGCGTTGTATTTGGTTTTTGGCTCCTCCACTGAAAATATATTGGTTCGTTCTTTAATGACACTGTTGCATGCCGAAATGAGCGGGAAATAGGCTCGAAGCGCAGCACAAGAACACATTCGTGGCACAAGAAATACTCATTCGCGGCACTTCTTATGTCAGTTTGTCGACTGCTCGCCCACCGCACATGTTTCGCGCTGCTTATTTCTTTCTTTTGCTTTTTTTTTTAGGTATAGGGATATAGGTATAGGGATAGGAGCTATCTTTTATCTTTGAATGACATAAAGTCACACACGCCTGCCACAGTTGACGTCGTTGACAGCCTCATTGATGGTGGAGACTTCAGTGGCACGGAGACTGCACTAGCGTCAGGCACAGACCACAGTGCATACGTGGAAAAAAAAAAGCCACGATATGCTGACTTACTACATTGCTGGTTAGGTGGCGCGTAAGGCACTAAAGAAGACACAGTGCGAGAATTGTGCAACATGTCTCACATCAGACAGAAACACAGCTACGGGGAGTGATCAGGCCTCCCTATTCACAGAGCACTTTGATAATGGAGGCCTGATATACCCCTCCGGACCTCTCAAAGCAGCTATTGCAAAACTTGAAAATAGCTTTACCACTTATTTCAGCGTGAGTAAGCTGCATGAAAAGAGCATTGTGGACTTCAGCGCTTTCTTGAAAAAAAAAAAAAAACAGATTTGCCTCATCTGGGATGTGAAGAGCATTCAAATTTCATCAGAAAAAGCCTCCATGAAGTTCTGCATTTTACTTTGATTCCGCTCCTTTACGAAATCACTGAACAGCGAAAGAGAAGTAAATCGGCAAAGAATTAAGCTGCTAAAGATGAGATGATGCAATCAAATGACGCTGACGAAACCCATGTCAAGGAACCAATAAAGATTAAAAATTCTGATGCTCTCAATTCTGTCTCGTGAAGTGATAAGCAGGACGGATGCACTGAGGGATGGTGGTCATCACTGGGAAACTTGTGTGACGCCAGACTTCGTGCTCTTCTGCAACTTTAACTAGCGCTAAGGTATTCTTTACTTATTTGTACTCAATGTCACGTTCTGTAATAAAAGAAAACACCGCAGGATTTCGATGTGAAAAGGTAAGCAAACGCGAGAGCGCGGTTGTAAACGGCTCCGCCAGTCCACCCGTAAGCGAGAGTCGCGGGCGGGGCGTCTGCTCAAGGAACTCCGATTGCGCGCAGCGCCACCGCCGCAGGCATCCCCGAGAGGACGCGGCGGAGAGCGGAGACGGCAGACTAGCCAGTATATTCTAGGGACCGTACTACAGTGTACAACCGGTTCTGGTAGAGTGACCTAGAATAGGTGGAGTGTCCAAAGCGCCGGCTCCCGCGTGGGCCTTTTGCGGTGAACTCCCGCGCCGCGCCGCTGCTGCGCCGCACCCGTGAGCATCCCGCGCTCGGGAAGCGCTCGGAAAGCGAGGGGCGTCTGCTACGCGCTGTAGTCCTTTGCGCCGAGTTTCCACACAGGGCACTTGAAGTCTATTTAAACTTTATAATGCGGTGAGGAATGGAGCTTATCCATCTTTAAGCGTTGTATTAGTGCTGGGGCAACAAGAGAATGCAAAAAATGATGTGTCAAGTGGCATCAGCGTGGCCTAGTTCCTGTCACAGAGTTCGAGAACGTTGGTACGTGCGTAAAAAACGAGCAAAACGGACACGCACAAGCAAAGAACGAAAAAAAACTTATTCGCACGAGTAATCGGGCAATAGCATCACGCATGCAAGAATTAAGAGTAATAAAAAAGGTCAATTACACGCGCAGTCATCTGAAATACGTACGCGCAGTGACCGCTTCACAATACGAGCTTTTTACTCATGGTCGGGTTTGCTAGCCATATGCACACCGCTTTATTCGACAATTAATTAGCCTCCACTAGCACTTTATTATAGACAGAGCACACCGGGAAGACGCAAAGGAAAAACAAAAGAGTAGAGACGGCCGTACGACCGCAATGCTATTGGCTTAGTTTTGCTTCTGAGCTAGCGTACAACAAGGCTCACCGTGCGCAAACATTTGAAAGAAAAGCAATGCCAGGTGAACTAACCTAACCTTATTCCACAAGTTTATGCATAAAAGGCGTAATATAGAAAATGCTTTACAAATATCCAGATATCATGAAATATAGGTACAAACACCCCCATTCGTGCTGTAGAAGTTAAATAGCTGCCTGAACGAACATACGGTAAGAAATGGACAAATAGAAGTGTAATATCTCAATCACTTCAGCAAATTGTTCAAATGCAGATATCCCTTATGTACCTAGCCTAAAATAAATGCAACATTCGCGATAATATATTGCTACGTAGCTAACCCATCAAGAGCCAGACATTCTGCGTACAGAAGACGACAAAGAGGACTGGCCTGGCTGTCTGCTGTGGGTGCTGTCCTCCATCTTGCTCGGTGCTGTGCACATCAGTGTAAATACACTTGTAAATAGTCACGCCTCGTGTCATTTTACGTAACATCTTTGTGGTGGAGGTGCTGGGAACGCATTGTTCGTCCTCTTGAATGGCACGCTGTACCGTCGTAGCGTTCTGCCCGATGGCCCCGAGTTCCTTCTCGTCGTGCCTAAACATTTGCGTTCAACGGTCCTGCATGAGCTTCACGACGAGCCCACTGCCGGCCACCTGGGCATATCTCGCACGTACGACCGTGTCCGGCGCCGCTTCTTTTGGCGCGGTCTCGCCCGGTCCGTTCGACGTTACGTGGCCTCCTGCGATAAATGCCAACGTCGGAAGCGTCCTGCCGCACCCCCTGCTGGACTCCTTCACCCGATCTCCATCCCTACCGAACCTTTCTTCCGTGTTGGTGTAGACCTTCTCGGCCCTTCTCCTGAGTCCAACTCTGGCAACAAGTGGGTCGCCGTTCTTTTAGACCATGCGACCAGGTACGCCATCACTCGAGCGCTCCCCACCAGCACTGCTACTGACGTTGCCGACTTTCTGCTCCACGACGTCACTCTACACCATGGCGCTCCTCGTCAACTGCTCACCGATCGTGGCCGCGCATTTTTGTCACGAGTCATTGACGATCTTTTACGCTCTTCCTCAACGCAGCACAAGTTGACCACTTCCTACCATCCCCAAACAAATGGCCTCACCGAGCGCCTAAATCGCACTCTCACGGACATGCTCTCCATGTATGTCTCATCTGACCACCATGACTGGGACCTGGCGCTACCTCACGTGACCTTCGCTTACAATTCATGGCGTCATGATACCGCCGGTTACTCACCTTTTTATATGCTCTATGGCCGTGATCCGACGTTACCACTGGACACCCTACTTCCGGCTACTACATCTCCGCCGAGCGAATACGCACGGGATGCTATCGCTCGTGCCGACCACGCGCGTCAGATAGCCCGCTCTAGGCTGTCGGCTTCACAAGCAGCCCAGAAGACCCTCTACGACAGCAGGCATGTCGACGTTCGTTTCTCGCCTGGTTCCCTAGTTCTCCTGTGGTGCCCGGTTCGTCGTGTTGGCCTGTCCGAGAAGTTGCTATCCCGCTACATGGGTCCGTACCGTATCGTCCGCCAGGTAACGGACGTCACGTACGAGATCGTTCCCGTTTCCGAGACTAACCCGCCTGCAAACACGCCCAGTGACGTAGTGCACGTCAGTCGGCTAAAACAATACCGCCCTCCTTCTGAAGAACATGGTTAAAGCGCACCGAGACGGCGCTTTTACCGCCGGGGGTAATGCTACGTAGCTAACCCATCAAGAGCCAGAAATTCTGCGTACAGAAGACGACAAAGAGGACTGGCCTGGCTGTCTGCTGTGGGTGCTGTCCTCCATCTTGCTCGGTGCTGTGCACATCAGTGTAAATACACTTGTAAATAGTCACGCCTCGTGTCATTTTACGTAACAATATATATATATATATATATTATATATATATATATATATATATATATATATATATATATATATATATATATATATATATGAAGGAAAGAAGTGTTAATTTCAAGGGCTCATTTTCTTTGTTATACACAATATTAATGAGCACTAACAGACAATAATGCCAAGGAAAGTATAGGGGATGTTTTTACTAGTAAATCTAAGGTAAATGCGAAGAAAGAAAAGTGGACGAAAAGATAGCTTGCCGCGGGCAGGGACCGAACCTGCGACCTTCGAATAACGCGTCCGATGCTCTACCAACTGAGCTACCGCGGCGGCCATCCCCCCGTCCACTTTATAGGGTATATATATGTACATTTTAAACGTGGGAGCGTCAGTCAGCGCCGCCAGTAGCCATGACGGCGAGTGTGGAACACACTTTTTTTTCGCCTGTTGGCGTCACGTAGCACGTGAACTTATTACGAGCTGGCAGCTGACCAATAATCCCTCGCATACCACCTGAAAGCATGAAGTCTGCCAGAACGAGACCCGCGCTATGAATGAAGGAAAGAAGTGTTGATTTCAAGGGCTCGTTTTCTTTGTTATACACAATATTAATGAGCACTAACAGACAATAATGCCAAGGAAAGTATAGAGGATGTTTTTACTAGTAAATCTAAGGTAAATGCGAAGAAAGAAAAGTGGACGAAAAGATAGCTTGCCGCGGGCAGGGACCGAACCTGCGACCTTCGAATAACGCGTCCGATGCTCTACCAACTGAGCTACCGCGGCGGCCATCCCCCCGTCCACTTTATAGGGTATATATATGTACATTTTAAACGTGGGAGCGTCAGTCAGCGCCGCCAGTAGCCATGACGGTGACTGTGGAACACCCTTTTTAGGGGCGAAGCTCCTTATAGCGGCACCCGTTCGTCCCTCGTAGCGTAGTATGTAACCAGTCTTACGCTTTGACCTGCAAGGTGGTGCCGGTGGGAGATTTTTCCTGTGCGTTGTTGAACAATAAAAAATTCGCAGCGTTAGCTAAAAGCCGACTTCTTCTGTCTCTCATTCCCATTAGAAGCCATTCTTTACCTCCAAGGTAGTGCCTGGTGAGATTTCTCCTGTGCGTGATTAAACAATAAAAATTTTGTTCAAAACGCCGTTGATTGATGAAATAAACCAACAAAAGACGCCAGATGTTTTGTAAAAGCAAAACGAAAGAACGCCAGATGTTTCTAAAGCAAAACGAAAAGACGCCAGCTGCTTAACGAAAGACGCCAGATGTTTTCTAAGCAATGGTTTTCTAAACAATGAAAATTCACAGCGTACATGTAAAATTAATGTGCGCTGCAAGTTGTCATAACTCATCGAACCTTTAGTATAAACGCGCCCGATCTCACGTCGGTGATGATGTACTGGGCAGAATTCACGGAAGATTCACGGTTTACCGATGAACCTCCGCAGCTTCGCCCACTCATCATCATTCACTCCGTGGATATGCTGTGATTTTTTTTGCCTGTTGGCGTCACGTAGCGCGTGAACTTATTGCGAGCTGGCAGCTGACCAATAATCCCTCGCATACCACCTGAAAGCATGAAGTCTGCCAGAACGAGACCCGCGCTATGAATGAAGGAAAGAAGTGTTAATTTCAAGGGCTCGTTTTCTTTGTTATACACAATATTAATGAGCACTAACAGACAATAATGCCAAGGAAAGTATAGGGGTTGTTTTTACTAGTAAATCTAAGGTAAATGCGAAGAAAGAAAAGTGGACGAAAAGATAGCTTGCCGCGGGCAGGGACCGAACCTGCGACCTTCGAATAACGCGTCCGATGCTCTACCAACTGAGCTACCGCGGCGGCCATCCCCCCGTCCACTTTATAGGGTATATATATGTACATTTTAAACGTGGGAGCGTCAGTCAGCGCCGCCAGTAGCCATGACGGCGAGTGTGGAACACCCTTTTTTTGCCTGTTGGCGTCACGTAGCACGTCAACTTATTACGAGTAAAAACATCCCCTATACTTTCCTTGGCATTATTGTCTGTTAGTGCTCATTAATATTGTATATACATACATATATATATATGTATACATATATATATAGAGAGAGAGAGAGACAGGTATTTGATATCGACTAGATGTTTCGGAGCCAGCTGTAGTCACTCATGCGTCGGTCTTATAGTTTCTATCTACAGGGATGGCTGAACGGCGAGATGCGTGCATTACTTCAAGCTTTCACCATACGATATGAAAACAGTTTGAAACAACTGATTCTCAACTTCAGATATGTTCACGGTTCTCGGTGGTTAGCGTTCGCCCGGTTCAGAGACTTTACAAAAAGATGTGGACGAGTATAGTTGCATAAAATACAATTGTTTCCGCGGCAATTGAGTGCGCGTCAACAGGGCACCCGACCGCAATTTCGCGCTTTTCGTGATGACCTCAATATAGCGTCCACCACAATTTCGTGCTGAAGCTCCGTGGTACTTAAACAGCGTGTCTGGTCATCTCTTGAATAAATATAGAGATGACCAGTCGGGTAAAGCAAGCCTCTTTTGTCCCGCAGACGCCTGTAATCAGCTGCTCTGAGCTGAGAATCACGTTTGTTTTCGGGCGATCGCTTGTTACATGAAGTGAGGCATACACGATGTTGCACTGTTATCGTTTCATTTAGTTTGGTTTGTCCTGTTTTTTAGGGGCGGAGCTCCTTAGGGTGTGGGTCGTTCCCTCCTCTGTAGTAGTATGTATGTAGCCAGCTCTAGTTTAATGAATTGCTCACTAGATGACGTTTCATGTATTTCTTAGAGCTCTAGTTTAATGAATGAATTGCTCACTAGATGGCGTTTCATGTATTTCTTAGAGTTTCTGTTTGAAGATGACAGATGGCGCTTGTATAATGCGAATGGCGCATGTCATTAGATGCCTGCGATCGTAAAAGGCGCTCGCTCTTGGCGCGCTTTCTCTTTCGCTCGGGAGCGGACACTTTCCCTGCATTTCACCGATCACAAAGCGGTGATAATGAAGAGACCACGTAAACCAACAGTACAATAACAGTTTGATGTTTAATATATACACGGTGTTGCACACTCTTTATATGAAGTACTGGGCGTATTTCACGGAAGAGTTTCACGGTTTACCGATGATTTCCTTCGGAGCTTCGCCCCACTCATCATCATTCACCCCGTGGATATGCTGTAGTTTTTTTTTTTTTTGAAGGCTAGCCTTAGATGCCTCATCAAACACGAACATTGACCGTCGGCGTCCCGCGTCGCCAGCACGAGTGATGCGCAAAATCATCACGCGATGTCGGCGCCATGGCGTCACAGATCGACAAAACTTGTGACGTCATTGAACGTAACGTCTTATGATGACGCCATCACATTACATGGTCGCTTTGCATTGCCTCCGTGATCGGTGGCCGATCTCGGAAGCAATGTAAAAGCAGGCAAGGTGCAGAAAGCTTGCAATGCCTTCGATCCTGTCGGCACTCTTAAACCACGTTATGTGCAGAAAGCTTCGGGATAGGAGCGAGGGAGGATCAATGTATCGACTGACGAAAAAGATGGCTTTCGTTTTCGAGTCATCTGAGGCGAATGCTTAAGGGACCGTGTCTTTTTTTATGTAATTTTTTCGCATACATTTTACCTATGCGGTCAGTTCTTCAATATGTATAGGTAAGTCTTACGTGTTGGCATCGATATTGGTGACCACCACGTTTTTTATCACCTGACGAAAACATATCGTCAGACCACACATCGTCAGAGTTATTTCTGGCTAAAGAAAGCGGGTATGCGCGTCACACACCATATTGTTATTAGTCGTTACGCAAATGGCAAGCATGTCAAGTTAGTGGTGCCATGAACTATCGGTCGTGTCAGGCATACGTACATTCGTACCCCTCCGTGCCAATTTTCGTGTATACCAAGTGAACGAGACACGAGTTACGCGAGTAACTGTTACTTTTGGTGCCGCGGCCACGCCGACTGACACATTCGGCTTCACATGAAATGGATTGAAACAGCAGAGCGCGGGAGGCAGCCTTGTAAAACAAATCGAATGCACGAAATAAAAGAAAGGATATGAAGGGTGCAAACACGTTAGCATGAGCTAGCCATCTACTACGTGCATATCTGCTCCGACTGGCGTTTGCCAGTGTAGTTTAGCCATGGAGAAGGAGAGCGCAAATACTGCTCAACGTCGTAGAAGAGCGGAGTAGCTTAACCCATCGGATCCCGAAGTAGTGGCCTGGTAAAATAAATATACATGTGTCACATAATATGTATATTGCCACGTGCGTTTCCTTATTACTTTTGCTGTATTCGGTTTTCGGGCACAAAGACTGTCAGCAACGCTCAGCGCGAACCGCGCCTCATTGTTCGAGAACCTTCGCGATCATTGCAGATCGTTTTGTTAAGATTGCGCGCAAGAGGCGCGCACTCGAGTTTTTCTAGAATTTGCACGACAGCCAGCGATAACGCTGGAATATTCGACGACACACGTTTAAATGCCGACGCGCTTCAGCGCTGGTCAGTTGATCGACGGTCGACGATCTGTACGCCGCTATCAGTGCACACCGTGTGTATTGCTGTAAATTAACTTTCCCTTTCCCGGCCACAAGTTCGGCCAAATAAACAGTTTCATCTTGACAACGCCGAGTGCTGTCTTCGTCGACGTCACGACCACGTGACATCTGGTGGAGGTGCTGCTGCTTCCATGATCCGAACGCCCCCGCGAAGCGCTGACCCAAGCCCGAGCCGCGAGGAGGACGACGGCAAAGAAAACCCGGATCGTCGAACAAGCCGCAGGCAGAAGGGACTACCGCCAGAGCACGGGCTCCTTCCCAACACCGACCGCAGCGACAATGACCGACCCCGTGCAGCCTTCGCCGATCCTACTCCGGCAGCCCAAGGAGCCGCCAACCTTCCGCGGGTCGTCATTTGAAGACCCGGAAACCTGGCTCGAGACTTTCGAAAGTGTCGCAACATTTAACAACTGGAACGCCGACGACAAGCTGCGCCATGTGTACTTCTACCTGGAAGAAGCAGCAAGGACATGGCTCGAGAACCGGGCGTCCACGCTTCGAAGCTGGGATCTCTTTCGCAGTGCTTTTTTGGAGACGTTCACGAGCGTCGTCCGAAAGGAAAGGGCCGCAACCTTGCTGGAGACACGGGTTCAGCTCCCGAACGAAAACGTGACCATCTTCGCGGAAGAAATGACCCGGCTGTTCCGCCATGCTGACCCCAACATGCCTGAAGAAAAGAAGGTTCGTTTCCTCATGCGAGGAGTAAAGGAACAGCTCTTCGCTGGCCTTATGAGGAATCCGCCGAATACCGTCCAAGAATTTGTCTCCGAAGCAACAACAATCGAGAAAACGCTTGAGATGCGAACAAGGCAATACAACCGCAGCTTCTCGTCCACAAGCTACGCCGACGTTCAAGCGCTAGGATCCACCGACCTGCGTGAGACGATTCGTGCAATCGTGCAAGAGGAGCTGCGAAAACTTCTACCTTCGTCGCAACCTCAAGTAGATTCCATCGCCGACGTCGTACGCCAGGAGATCCAGCATTCACTCGGTGCGCCTCAGCTAGTAGAGCCGCAGGCGCAAGCTATGAGCGATGCTGCTGCAGCCCGCCGTCATGCTCCTCCTCTACGCCCACGCCAAGGCGACACACCGCCGCAGTACCGTCGCCAGACGCCGCCGCCGCCACCGACGCCCTACCGTCCACCTGTCGGCCAGACGCCGCCGCCGCCACCGACGCCCTACCGCCCACCTGTCGGCCAGCGCTACACCCCGAGGAAGACCGATGTCTGGCGCGCCACTCACAACCGCCCGCTCTGCTACCACTGCGGGGAGGCCGGCCACACGTACCGCCGCTGCCAGTACCGTCAGATGGGGCTACGCGGATTCGCCGTCAACGCGCCGCGCCCGCAGCCAGGCGAACGCCCTCGCGACATCGACGACTACCTCACCGGAACACAGTGGCAAGAACGACGACCTTCCCGCTCGCCGTCGCCAGGCCGTTACATGTCACCGCATCGCCGGCAGTACACTGGCCCAAACCGGGGCCGGTCGCCTAGCCCGTATCCGGAAAACTAAGGGCAGCAACCGACGGAGGTGCGGTTGCTGAACGACGAAATGCTGAAGATCCTCCGCCGTCGACGACGCCGCCGCGACGAAATTCCGAGCCCCCGCCACACGCCGAACGACGTCCTGAAGACGATACTTTGCGACCGGAAGCAGACCTGACGACGCAACGCGGAATCAGCGGTGCAAACCGACGTAGCCGTGACCCGACGCCGCGACGTAACCGCAACGCCAGACGGCGGATTAGCGACCTCGACGTTCTGATCGACAGCCACAACGTCACCGCTCTCGTCGATACTGGAGCCGACTATTCCGTCATCAGTGGGCCGTTCGCAGCACAGTTGAAAAAAGTTAGGACTGCTTGGGAAGGCCCCGAGATCCGGACCGCTGGAGGCCATCTGATAACGCCGATTGGTGTCTGCACGGCGAGAGTCAGCATCAATAACCAGACTTATCCTGCGAGCTTTGTAATCCTAAAAAACTGCTCCAGGGATGTGATACTTGGAATGGACTTCCTAAGTGACCACGGCGCCGTTATCGACCTGAGGTCTGAGTCGATAACACTGACCTCAGACAAAGGGCTCCCGCCCCACGCGATGCCAGGCAACCATGCATTGAATGTGATAGAAGAGCAGGTGACCATTCCGCCGCGCTCCAGCGTCATTATTTCCGTCGGCACCGAAAAACCTGCGAACCTTGAAGGCGTCATCGAGGGCGATCAGCACCTACTCCTGAACAGTCAAATTTGCGTCGCACGAGGTATAGCCGAGCTGCGTGACGGTAAAGCGAAGGTAGTGCTGACAAACTTCAGCCACGAATATAGGCACCTCAACTTTGGTACGACGGTTGCCTACATCGACGAATGTGTAGCCGCCAGCGATACTTTCGCCCTCTTCGATGCCGCCGATCCTGCTTCGACGAATAGAGTTCCCGAACCGGACTTTGACGTCAACCCGAGCCTTCCGAAGGCCAAGCAAAACCAGCTCAAAACCCTGCTCCTGCAATACAAGGACTGTTTCTCGTCGTCATCGCGGGTCCGACAAACGCCCCTTGCGAAGCACCGCATTATAACAGAAGAAAATTCTCGACCACTCCGTCAGAGCCCCTACAGAGTTTCTACTCGAGAGCGCGACGCGATAAAGAAACAAGTCGACGAGATGCTACGCGACAACATCATCCAGCCGTCCAAGAGTCCGTGGGCGTCACCCGTGGTGTTAGTGAAGAAAAAGGACGGGACACTACGCTTCTGCGTTGATTATCGGCGCCTGAACAAAATCACGAAGAAGGACGTGTACCCCCTCCCACGAATAGACGACACCCTGGATCGACTTCACAACGCGACGTACTTTTCGTCGATGGACCTGAAGACCGGCTACTGGCAAATCGAAGTCGACGAGAGAGACCGAGAAAAGACTGCCTTTATAACACCCGACGGCCTCTTTGAGTTCAAGGTCATGCCTTTCGGTCTTTGCTCGGCACCGGCGACGTTCCAGCGTGTCATGGACACCGTACTGGCCGGATTGAAGTGCCAGACGTGCCTTGTGTATTTGGACGACGTCGTCGTGTTTTCCTCGACCTTCGACGAGCATCTCTGGCGGCTTGAGGCAGTAATTCAAGCAATCAAAGCCTCTGGACTGACCCTGAAGCCAGAAAAGTGCCGATTCGCGTGCGACGAGCTCTTGTTTCTGGGTCATGTGATCAGCAAGTCTGGAGTGCGCCCAGACCCGCGGAAAACAGCTGCCATCGCCGACTTCGCGCCACCCACCGACAAGAAGGCCGTGCGCCGATTTCTCGGCTTATGCGCCTATTACAGACGCTTCGTCAAAAACTTTTCACTTATCGCCGAACCACTGACGCTTCTCACGAAGAATAACGTGGAATTCAGGTGGGAAACGGCGCAAGTGCAAGCCTTTCAAGAACTTAAACTACGCCTGCAGACGCCACCCATACTTGCGCATTTCGACGATTGCACCGATACGGAAATACACACCGACGCAAGCAGCGTAGGACTCGGTGCCGTCCTTGTGCAAAAGACTGACGGGCTTGAAAGGGTTATCAGTTATGCTAGCCGGTCACTATCCAAGGCAGAAGCAAACTATTCCACAACAGAAAAGGAATGCCTTGCCATCCTCTGGGCTACGTCAAAGTTTCGCCCCTACCTCTATGGCAGGCCCTTCAAATTTGTCAGTGACCATCACGCCTTATGTTGGCTAGCTAATTTGAAGGACCCTTCAGGTCGTCTCGCACGATGGAGTCTGAGGCTGCAAGAATTCGATATTACCGTCGTGTACAAGTCCGGACGAAAACACTCTGACGCCGACTGCCTGTCTCGTGCCTCCGTCGACGCGCCGCCGCAAGACGACGACGATGACTGCTTCCTCGGAACTATAAGTGCCGACGACTTCGCCGAAAGGCAACGGGCCGACGCGGAACTGGGGGGCCTTACTGAGTACCTCGAGTGCAAGACCGCCGTTGTTCCGAAGGTATTCAAGCGAGGACTGCCGTCGTTTTTGTTACGGAACGGTGTTCTCCTCAAGAAGAACTTCTCGCCCCTTCGAACCGACTACCTTCTCGTCCTGCCCTCATCATTGCGACCAGAAGTCCTCCAGGCCCTACACGACGACCCGACGGCTGGACACCTCGGTGTTTCTCGCACGCTCGCCAGAATACAGGAAAAATACTACTGGCCACGCCTTGCTGCCGACGTCGCCCACTACGTTAAGACTTGCCGAGATTGCCAGCGACGGAAGACACCGCCGACCAGGCCAGCGGGACTTCTGCAGCCAATCGAACCACCTCACCGGCCGTTCCAGCAAATCGGGATGGACCTACTGGGGCCGTTCCCGACGTCGACTTCCGGCAACAAGTGGATCGTCGTAGCAACTGACTACCTCACCCGCTACGCCGAGACAAAGGCCTTGGCCAAAGGCAGTGCCGCCTAGGTAGCCAAGTTCTTCGTGGAGAACATCGTCTTGCGTCATGGCGCCCCAGAGGTCCTCATCACAGACAGAGGTACCGCCTTTACTGCGGACTTAACTCAGGCGATCTTCAAATACAGCGAGACGAGCCACCGCCGCACCACCGCCTACCACCCACAGACCAATGGCCTCACCGAACGTCTAAATAAGACCATCGCCGACATGCTGGCCATGTACACAGGCGTCCACTGTTAAAGGGAACATCGGAGCGTGTGGCGGCAGCTCGGCGCCACCGCCGGCCGTCGGCCGCAACGAGATTCGCGCAGACGCAGTGAGCACCGTGCCCGGTGCTCTTTCGCCGCGTCAGCGATTCGCTTCGCGACGATTCGCAGCGCGGAAACAGACGGCAGCAGACGACGAAAGAGCACGACTCACAGCGCGCACTGCGCCTGCGCAAAACTCGTTGCAGCCGCTGGCCGGCGGTGGCGCCGAGCTGCAGCCACACGCTCCGATGTTCCCTTTAACAGTGGACGCCTGTGTACGTCGACGTTGAGCACAAGACGTGGGACGCCGTCCTTCCGTACGTGACCTTCGCCTACAACACGGCCGTCCAAGAAACAACGCAGATGACGCCGTACAAGTTGGTCTACGGAAGGAGCCCGGCGACGACGCTCGACGCCATGCTACCAAACGTCACCGACGAAGAAAATCTCGACGCCGCCGCTTACTTACAGCGCGCCGAAGAAGCACGAGAGCTCGCCCGCCTACGGATCAAGAACCGGCAGACGACTGACAGCCGCCGCTACAACCTTCGACGACGCCACATGGAATACCAACCCGGTGACCGTGTATGGGTATGGACGCCAATACGCCGACGGGGACTCAGTGAGAAGCTTCTTCGACGGTACTTCGGACCGTACAGGGTACTTCGACGCCTCGGCGCACTCGACTACGAGGTTGTCCCTGACGGCATTACGAACTCTCAGCGGCGCCGTGCACGACCTGAAGACGTCCATGTCGTGCGCCTCAAACCATATTACGCGCGTTAGCAAATCTGAGGACTGTCATTTTGCCTTATTATTGTGCTTTCTTGTGCTATTGTTTATTGTACTTTGTTGCTTTATTCTTGTTATTTATTGTTGCATGCATCGGCCTGTTCTGTTTTAAGCATCGGGGCGATGCTTTTTCAGAGGGGGGCATTGCCACGTGCGTTTCCTTATTACTTTTGCTGTATTCGGTTTTCGGGCACAAAGACTGTCAGCAACGCTCAGCGCGAACCGCGCCTCATTGTTCGAGAACCTTCGCGATCATTGCAGATCGTTTTGTTAAGATTGCGCGCAAGACGCGCACACTCGAGCTTATTCTAGAATTTGCACGACAGCCAGCGATAACGCTGGAATATTCGACGACACACGTTTAAATGCCGACGCGCTTCAGCGCTGGTCAGTTGATCGACGGTCGACGATCTGTACGCCGCTATCAGTGCATACTGTGTGTATTGCTGTAAATTAACTTTCTCTTTCCCGGCCACAAGTTCGGCCAAATAAACAGTTTCATCTTGACAACGCCGAGTGCTGTCTTCGTCGACGTCACGACCACGTGACAATATCATGTTTGTGTCATTGGAGCAGCAGTAAGCATGATAATCGAGCTAATCCTAGACAATCAGGAAAGCTAACAATCAGCTGAACCTTTGCTAACGCTACGTTATCCTGGCATAGCCGAGCTAAGCCACTGCAACATTTTTAATTCGGATTTAACGTCCCAAAACCACGATATGATTATGAGGGACGCCGCAGTGGAGAGCTCCGGAAATTTCGGCCACCTGGGATTCGTTAACTTGCACGTAAATCTAAGTACACGGGCCTGAAGCATTCTCGCCTCCTATCGAAAATGCAGCCGCCACGGCCGGGATCCGATGCCGCGACCTTCGGTTCAGCAGTCGAACACCGTAAACACTAGACCACCGTGGCGGGTAAACGGCAAGATGATTGAATCGCCAAACTCTCGCGAATCGTGAAACTCTGGGTAGAGTGCCTCGATGTCCTCCTCGCCCACCGCTCCCTACAAAATGAAGACAACCGTGTCGTCTGCTACGGTGTGCGTCATATTCACACTTGCTCCGATATATGAACGCGTTGCAGGAACGCGTGTGAGCAATTTACAGGCAGTACGGGGTCTTTGTGGAGGCTCTAATACTGCGTGATCATGTTTAAAGAAACAATATTTTTGATGGCTTAGAGTCTAACAGCACAGTGAAATTCTCCTCTTCACGCTGTCATCTTATGCTGCTGTCTGAAACCGCTTTTGAACGCGCTGCGACCGCTTGTTTGCGTGATAGTTTATTCTTTAGAAACTGGGTCGTTTGATAGTGGCTCATCTTGCTCTGCAGGTGGAAAGTAACGCGTTCACTCAGGCCTTAGTGTTGAACAATAGAAAATCGAAGATCCAATGACCATATATTACTTGGCATTCCTGCCGTTCGGAAAGATTTGAGCGGCGCAGCTGGGTTGCTTCGAAACCGTCATTATGTAGCAATGATGATGAAATTCCTTGAGCACATTTTGACAGTGAAGATAACCAGATAATAGATGACGAATCAATACGTAATTGTTGTCTCCAGGTTTTGATTAAAATGCATGCTTTTATTATCTTCCCTTACTTCTCACATGTGTTTGGCAGACTTCCTGGGGCGTAAGAGCATAAGCTAGAAAAATTATAATTTAACCCGTTCAAACAAAGCAAATGACGATATCACTCTGTGGCTCAACTTGACTATTGAGGAAAAAGAACACAAAAGCAGAATATACATCAGGATGGGCAACAAGAATTAAACAATATGTCGGAGTTATGGCTAACGACATCAAGATGCTATTTCAAAGTCCATTGTAGCTCACTCATGCACATGTCTCGCTTGCCTGCCTGTTAGCTCCCTTCGCCGCGACTTGACGCAGGTTTACGTAGGTGCAGCCTCGCGTAGTTTGAAAGTAGCCGTTTTTCAACAATGTATTCCTGTTACTGGCACTAACACAATGCATATAGATAAAGTTTCTGTGTAGCTGCCGTTTGTCACGATTTACCCTTGCCACCTAGGCAATTTTAAGAGGGTCTCTCGGAAAATGTAGCAGTGGCCAACCATTCCTGAACTTTTTATTGCGATAGCAATTATAAGGACAGTCTCGGCGGGTTTTTGCCGTCACCGTCGCCGTAATGTCCCGTACGAAGTCCAAATTGATAAGACCCCCCCCCCCCCGCATCGTATGTTCTACCACGGGTAAAAAGCGCGCGAGCGGGGGCGACGAACGGCCGAAGCAGAGATCAAACGAGCCGGCCCATTTCGGTCGCTCGGAGTGTGCATGAGATAACATCACCCCGCCCTGGAGGCCTGCCATCGAAGCAGATAGGAAACGCCCCTCCCGTCTTTAACGGCCATGAAAAGAAGCAGGGGGGGGGGTGTACTGTTTTCAATGCTGGTCAAGTAAGGATCGAGGCAACTACATGATGGCAGGAACAAGAATGAACACAGGGTTTATTGTCACGCTCTTATATTGGCGAAATGTGTGAAAGCAGTGCTATCGTGATAAGGCAGGCAGCGCAGAGAGCGCATGCCTGATACATCCTCTGAGGGGTAAGGAATGAGCATGAAAGTTAAGGTTATTTGATTAAAGGCCACATCGTAACGAAGCCGCTGCGGTGGCTTAGTGGTGCGACCCGATCTTCCTGGGACCAGTGTGAGCCTGGGAGGAGATTGCCCGTGGTGTGGTGTAGCTGGTACTGGAACACCACCGGCGGACACCACCTGAGGGTGCGGTGTAGACTGGCGCGGTGTAGCATCAACGGAGCTACTCGATGCAGGTGCCCCACAGTCAGCGGACCTAGTCTCGGAGGGGCCACTATCATCATCACTCACGTCCGCTGTCCACGGTTCACGAGTCTGAAGGAGATGCCGTCTGTTACGTCTAAACACCCGACCATCTTCCGTTTCTACACCGTAGGACCTCGGAGACGTTCTTCCCATCACAATACCTTTCGGAGACCATGTTGAGTCCCTAAGCCGTACGATCGACCCTGTACCCAAGGGTGATAAGGGCTTTCCGCCGTCGCTCTGATGATGCTTTTTGACTGATGTTTACTGCACGCCGCCAAAGTCTGGTACGTTCGACCTGAGACGCCTACCTTGAAGGAGTTCTCCAGGTGATCGGCCGTCCGCAAGCGGCGTAGAGCGGTAGGCCAACAAGCCTAACCAGAAGTCTTCGCGCGAATCTTCACTTTTCTTGAGGAGGCGTTTCACGATCTGTACTCCTTTCTCAGCCAGACCATTTGACTGTGGGAAGTGCGGACTTGATGTGACGTGAGCGAAGTCATATTTTCTTGCGAATTCTGTGAACTCATAACTTGAAATCTGCGGCCCGTTGTCCGTACGTACAGACAGACGGTACGTACGTTGCGAAGGTGGCGGAGGTCCGGAGATCACTCACGTCACTACAGCAGATCTGGTGTGACGTCACTACAACTTTCGTTGCCCTTCCTACAGATCTACGTCAGAGTTGGCGCGCTAGCGATGGGTTTCCATCGGGAGAATGGGCATTTAGGTACACTTTGGAAGTGAATTAAAATATATTCTAAACGTTTGCTGTGTCCGACCCTTCGTGTGGAGTGTCCTTGCATACGGAGGAAACCCGCAACAGTCTTGTTATAACCTCGAAATTTGATGGCACCACCCCTATAACGAAATATCGGTGGCACTGCTTAGAAGTTGGGCCAGAGGCGCAATAATAGAGGCGAAGTTGCGCACAAACCGGTGAAAGTAGGAGCATAACTCTACGAAGCTCCGTAACTGCTTCACAGTCGTCGGTTTGGGGAAGTCGTCGACAGCACGTAGTTTGGCCGGGTCTGGAAGTATACCGTCCTTCGATACGACGCGACCGAGAATCGTAAGTTCCCATGCAGCAAAGCAGCACTTCTTGAGATTCAGTTGGAGCTGCGCATTCTTCAGACACGTCAGGACGTGTTTCAAGCGTTCCAGATGTGTTGCAGAATCTGGCGCAAAGACAACAATATCGTCGAGGTAGCAGAGACAGATCTGCCACTTCAAACGCCGTAGGACCGAGTCCATCATGAGCTCGAAGGTGGCAGGCGCATTGCAGAGGCCGAAGGGCATGACATTAAATTCATATAGACCGTCGGGTGTCAAAAAGGCTGTCTTTGGACGATCAGCATCTGCTAGGGGCACCTGCCAATACCCGGAACGCAAATGTAACGATGAAAAAAACTCGGCGCCTTGTAAACTATCAAGGGCATCGTCAATCCTGGGCAAAGGGTACATGTCTTTTCGAGTGATCTTGTTTAGGCGCCGGTAATGCACGCAGAAGCGAATCGAACGATCCTTTTTTTATAACTGGAACTACAGGTGATGCCCATGGACTTTGTGATGGTCGATTAACGTCGCGTTGAAGCATATCGTCAACCTGTTCGGTAATAACTTGGCGTTCCGCCGCGGAAACACGGTATGGGCTTGGTCGCACAGGTGTGTGGGAGCCGCTGTCGATGTAATGAAGAATGGTAGAAGTTCGGCCAAGGGCAGGTTGAGCAACATCGAAAGAATCGCGGATTCGGTGCAGTAGCTGGAGAAGATCATATCGTTCAGATGGCGACAGTCCGTCTGCGATTGACGAATTGAATAGTTCGGAAGCTGGTTTATCAGAGGTGTTAAGGGTACTGATGGCGTCGAGGTCGCTACGCGATGAATCATGCTGCACAGTAAAAATTTCTCCCTTATCAATGGGCTGCACGCATCCAAGAGATTCACCCTTAAACAGGTTGATGGGATACGGAAGGGGATTAGTGAGGCAGAGAGCACTGGTTCCATTCGAAATTGAAATTGTCGAATAAGGCACAAGAAGTGGTTTCCGACTAAGCAAGAGGCTCGATGATTCAAAGAATGCAGCTCGATCACAGACGCCCTTGCAAAACACAGGGAGCAAAACAGCTGCTGTCGGGGGAATTTCGGTGTCTTCTTGGGCGACTAGTTTGTGTGCGGCTTGATCAGTGTGGCTGTAGGGCTGGTCGCACAACGGGAAGGGTTCAAGTTCGGATCTGGCACAATCGATAACAGCCTGATTGCGCGATAGAAAATCCCAGCCAAGTATGACGTGAGAGCAGGAGTACTGCTTTCACATAGAGTACATAAAAGGAAGACAAAACGTAGGAGCAGATTTCATGAGTAGAGCGATGTGACGGAGGTGAATATTTGTGAAGTGAAACGTGCACTATAGGACCAATGATAGCGGTGGTGTGTGAACTATGTGAGGTGAAATACAGACACAATGTGAATGAAAGTGCGTTCCAATGTGGTGTAGTGAAGGTGAGCCCAAATCAAGCAAAGAAAGAGGACGGAAGACAAGCAAGAACGACAATGCCAAATCGTACGGTCGGAAGAAACGAGCAGTTTTTTAGAGGAAAAAAATTTCACCATCCCCGACTAAAGGGAACCATGTGGGGATGCGAAGGGCACATGGGTAGACTTGAAGTTCCGTTCATCACGGGCGCCTTGCCCGACGTTAACGCGTCCTTGCACGTGGAGCGCACCGTGAATTCACCGTAGTTGCTGTTGCTGTTACTCGTCGCGAACACTTGTTGGAGCACGCCACGCGGGTTCATCGCGCGTCTGCAGAATCTCGTTCCCCGACGCCGTCACATGATTGCTGAGAGAGTGTAAGGGGGAGAGGCCACAGCGTCTTACCCAGCCCGTTACACAGGCTTGAAAGCGCTAGCGCGTGCCAGCACACGTGGTTTTGTCTGCGTTACGCCAAGCTAGGACAGCATACGACAGCCCGGGCCCCTAAAGTGCTCTGCACGTATGATAATCAAGGCGGTCGAAGAACAAGACGAAGAAGACTTCTCCTTGGCGCGAGTGCGCGCTAAATATGTTACAGGTGGCTATGGTAGGTTTTAGAAAGCGGATGGTCGCCAATGGAACTACGGTCAAAGCCCAGCGCAAAAGCTGCTTCGCATCTAAAAACTCTTGAACAGGGGGCCCAATGTCATGAGTAAAGGGGGCACGAGGCGCGTGCCGGAGGCGGAATGTGGCGATGGTGTGCGCGGAACGGAAATTCCCCGATGGTGTGCACTAATGCCACGTCCACGCACACTGTTGGCCGGAGAAGGGCGCGTGCCACGCGACCCGAGCTGAGGTGACGGACCCCAGGAAAAGAGGCAGGCATTGTTCGGTGGAGTTGGCGAAGAGCAAGGTGGTGTAAGCCAGCGTCGCACACGCGACGAGAGCAGCAGGGCCCCGTTCTGGAGGCAGCGCGCAAGATTGGCTCGGGAGGGTGGCCGTCGACCTTGGTGTCATCCGAGTGAGGGTCCCCGGGCTTGCGGCAGCTTCAGCACAGCAGTTCGCAGGGCACCTACAGCACCAGCTCAACTCAACAAGACGACGGCAACGCATCGACGATCACCGGAGAGCCACGTCGGCAAGTTCGAGCCAGTGGCACCAAGAAGAGCCCGAGAGTTAGGCCCAACCGGACGAGACCGACGTTCTCGACGAAAGACCGAAGGTTCGGCGATGAGGACGACCAGCGAGGCGGCGGATCGACGACGACGACTCTTAAGACGTCGACAGTAGCTGCGACGACGGGACGGAGCGTCGACTTAACAAAAGACGCCAGATGTTTTCTAAAGCAATGGTTTTCTAAACAATGAAAATTCACAGCGTACATGTAAAATTAAAGTGAGCTGCAAGTCGTCATAACTCATCGAACCTTTAGTATAAACGCGCCCGATCTCACGTAGGTGATGATGTACTGGGCAGAATTCACGGAAGATTCACGGTTTACCGATGAACCTCCGCAGCTTCGCCCACTCATCATCATTCACTCCGTGGATATGCTGTGATTTTTTTTGTTTGCTATCTGAGCGTGTAAATTTTTTCGACATAATTTCCGTGACGGAAATACGTCACTGAAGTCTTGGTGGACACCAGCATAAAACACTTTCGTGTTAAAAAACTGATCCAGAACAGTGGAATCATTGCTCTGGTATTCAAACCCGGCTGATCTGTTGATTCGTGGACTTCCACTAAAAGAGGCTCTAAATAACCGATTGTGGTCGAAGGGCCCTGATTGGCTGTCCAAATCATCAGATTGATGGCCAGCGATGGACAAACGTACGCCCGCTATGGCGTCAGATGAACTGCTCAATTGTGAGTTGAAGATGGTTGTTCAGGCTCTGATCATTGTGCCAAAGCAAGCTTTATTTAGCCCAGAGAAATACAGCTCCTGGATCAAAATGGTGAGGGTCACTGCACGGATCAGACGCTTTGTGAACAACTGTCGCTTAGCAAGTCACCGCCGAGATGGCGTATTATCTACTCAAAAAGTTAAAGAAACGGAATACTTTCGGTTTAGACAAGCCCAAATAGATACATATGGAAGAGAGATAGCCCAACTCACAGCGGGACATAATTTGGAGAACAGTTCATCGATAGGTGAACTAGATCCATTCATTGACGACAAGAGTATTTCGAAGATACGAACACGCCTCGACAACGCTGATCTCACGTGGTGCGAGAAAACACCAGGCTACTCCCGAACAATCATCCTGTGACTCACCGCGTCGTTATGCGGGCTCAGAAAAGAGTGCTTCATGGTGGTGTTGGTGCAACGCTAGCCGATATTCGCGTAAGGTTTCGGGTGGTGAGAGCCAGACAAGCCGTGAAACATGCGATTGGAAAGTGTTTGACGTGTGCGCGATTTCGAGCGAAGGCGACAAGTGTACCAATGGCCCCTCTTCTGTTTGATTGAGTGCGTAACTCTAGGCCTTTCGAAATAGCGGGAGTGCATTTTGCAGGACCCATGTTCATGAAGGAATATGATCGTGCGTTTTTCTTCTGCAGTGGAGAGAGTCATTCATATAGAGCATGTACTATAGATCTTACTGCAAATTCTTTCTCTATGCCGTTGAAGAACGCCACGCTAACGCTGTTAGCACCATTTTTGGTTGAAAAAATGTGGGCGATTATAGCGTTAAAGAACCCCGCATTGGTTCCTGCCGCATTCATCATTACCTGTTTATAATTGGTCGATATTTGTTTGGGTCATGCACGAAACACCTAAGGCGATGCAACAAATGACGCGCTACTGACCAATCGCTTAGTGTCCTCTTATGCAAGACTACGTAAAAAATAAGAGAACACACTACTGAAAATAGCATATTTTTGGCCATTAGTTCTGCGCCATTCGTCAAAAAGTTTTGGTTTCCCGTAAAATTGGCTACTTGTTAGGCAATGTCACAAATCTGTGAAATCGCGTGGCGTTAAAACGAGGTATGCACACTAAAAAGCCCATTGCTATGCTGAACAGCAGCTAAACTTTTTCGGAAAAGCAGGAAAGTGTCTGATTCTGAACGTAATTCAAGAAGGCTGCCGTCAATCACACAGGCAGAGGCTAATTAGCGCGAGTTGTATTGATTTAAGAAATGTTTTCATTTGTATAACGACGTTGAGCTGTTTGTGCCTGTATACAACTCGATGAACTCATCCTCGCTGAGAGAGCGAAATCAACAGCGCTGCTCGTGTGTGCTTCTTTACCGTCCGATTTGTATTTTGCGCTGTGGAAGTCAATTCAAGATGAATCAAGACCAACTAGCTCGGCTGTCAATTCATTTACCTTAGCCCAGAAAACCATGCATCTTGACCAGCTCCCTGGTCTTGTATAAGTTGTGGGGCAAGCTTGAAATCTGCGCTTCCGAATGCGCTCGAGTCCACTGTCTGGCGACGCCTTGTTGCAAGCCGTCGCAATTGCTGCAAGCCACCACATTGTCACGTGGTTGTGACGGTGAAGAAGGCTCCAGCAAAACTGGCAAATACAGCACTCTTTATTTGGGCGAACTTGTACCCAGAAAATGAATTCAAAATACAAGCGACACACGCTGTGCACTGATAGCGGCGAGAAAAGCGGTCGGCCCTCGAGTAATCTGATAACCGCTGGAATGCGCCTTGTTTTCTACGTGTCATGAAACCTTCCAGCGTTGTCACTCGTGCTGGCGCAAGATCTCGAATAAACTTGACTCTTCGAGATCTGCGCTTAATGCTAACAAACTCATCTCAATTAAACAACCCTGAAGCTTCCCAAACATTGCGACGTGGTCTGCGCCGAGCGTTGCTAACAGTTTTTGCCGGTAAAACCCGAACACATCAAAATGAAGCAAGCAACGCGTGTGGCAGTATGATAAGGAAGACGAAGCAGGTTAATCGGAGAATAAAGCGGAAACCTTCTTCACCTCCCCCAGTTCAACCCAACTAAAGCACTGAGCACTTCTGCACAGTCATCGACTCACAGCAGCTTGAATATAGAGCAGCGGGAACGCGCCATTCCCTTTTGAAGGAATAAAATGAATTTCCTGAAACAGAAAGAGCGTTCAGCGGTCGCCAGTATTTGCGCGGTCAATTATGTAAATTTCAGGCCAAGCAGCGCAGAACAAATGCATGTGCGGAATGCTCTAGCGTTATATAGCTCCTGCTTAGCGGTAGCCTCCTTTGGAATGCTGGAGCGCAAGGCGCAAAACCGTCGCATATGAGGCCTGCACCGCAGAGAGCCTACAGTGCGTGGTCTTGAGTCACGGAGGACAACTTTCACAGCAGAAGAGCACGAAACTTTTATTATAGAATGGCATAATTGCTGGGTTGAAGGAAGACTTCGCCACAGTTCGTTTCCCAGTGTGCAGCCGACAGCGACTACTTTCGAAAATGGGGGGGGGGGGGCGAGCCCCCCCCCCCCCCCCATAACCTTTCTCAGTGGGAGGGCTAGCGCCCCATTGCCGCCTCCCCCCCCCCCCCCTTCGGTAGATAAGCCTATGGTCTGCTATGATGCCTCGTGCTACGAACTGCGCTTCTACTTGAATAACCCAGACTGCGGGGTCCGCGGTCCAAAAGCGCTTACCGTCGAATGAAGAGACAGTCGGCGTAGCGTCCGTCGTGAACGTAGGAATTCACAGTCGTGGAGTCCGTCGTCGATGTCGAAGTCATAGCGACGTTGATGTGCAGACCCCGGTGGTTGCACCACAATTCCGGGTCACCAATGTTGGAACGTGCGGCTAGGCCGAGCTAAACGACTACAAGCAACACGCGTCCCAAACAACAAGTGAACTTTTATTGAACAACGTTGCTTGCTTGGCGAGTTGGAAGAACTCAGTCATAATGGTATTTAGCGCAAAGACTATACAACAGACAAAACAGCGTCCACGTCCTCTCCTTTGTCTGTTGTCTAGTCTTTGCGCTAAATACCATTATGACTGACTTTTATTCACGAAGAAAAGTCACGTGGTTCCTCGTGCGTGCACTCTTGGCATTGCGCACGGAAGCGCCGTTTCGCGGCGCCACAAATGCACGCATGTACAATCTGGTATATGCCATACTAATGAAATTTATTTTCTGGTATATACAGTTTATGTTCTGCATGCACTCATGTCATGCCATGCCAATTTCGGTATATATCTAGCTGCGGATTGACGCACACAAAGACAGTGTTACGCAAATCGTGCCACAAATGACATGCACGTCGTGATTTTCATGTTAGGACCTGACATTTATGTTCGTCATGCGGTCACGTCAGGTCATAGCAATTTTGGTATACATCCAGTAAATGAAACGGCCGTAAGCGCACCATGAGCGTGGCATGTAGGTCATGCCGTACATGACCTTCATGTCATGAATTTTATGTTACGACCTGTCATTCATGTTTGTCACAGACTCATGTAACGCAATTGGGCGCGAGGACACACCGCGGCGCCGGTATGCGGAGGCGTCCGTGCGACGTGCCAGGTTGGATTGCTCTGCCGGCCCTCTCACGCTCATCCCGCAGCCACTTTCGCGTCTTCTTTTTTGAAATAATAAAGATTATAGTCTTTGTTGGGGAGCTTAAACGCAGAAATTTTGGTCTGTCTGTATTTCTGTTTGTCTGTCTGTGTCACGACTCGGGGCCGAAGCACAAGCTTCTCCCAGGATGTGGCATGGGGGTTGGGCCTCTGGTGTATGGCTTGCGCCAATCGCCGGTATGAAAGTCAAGGGCCTTCTCCAATGAAAGAACACAAAAAAAAACTTTAATATGAGTTGACACAAAGAAAAAGATATTCCCAATCGAACAGAACAGTTATCTGAATACAAGGGTGAACTAATTATACATTCCACAATTATTCAGATAAGTGCAGCATGCATGAAAATTCAAACATGTCAAGGCACTGAGCAGTATCAGATGAATTACCAAGCAGCAAGAGCCGCGCAAATAATTTGAGTCCGCAGTCCACTAAGTTCAAGCGAATGACATACGTAACCGGGCGCAGCAGAGTCCTTCGACACCGGCACCGAGCAAAAGTGACCTTTGAAGCTGGCGAGACGGGTCGGCGGCGGCTCCGCGATGACTCGGGGTGTTGGGTTTTCGGCGTGTTGTTTGCTGCGTTGCGCCCCGGTAGTCCCCAAGCGTGGATTTCTTCTCCGGCGCAGAGCAGACTGATGAAGCATAGGATGGGGCCGTTTTTATAGGTTTCTCCGGGCGCCGGTCCCAGCTTCTAGTGTAGTGTCGATGCATGCTTGAAACGGTCACGTAGGCACTGGTTGCTACCGTGCATGGTTCGCACTTCACTTTCGGTGTCCTTCACGGGCGAACCATTAACTCACACACAAAACACCAGTCACGCGGTCGCGTAGGCACACGGTCTAAGACGTAGCTCGGATACAACGTCCCGTGGTTCAGATTCCGCTGTCGGTGACTTTTACGGCAAGCCGTTTAATAATAGACAAAACAAAAGCACATGATCTGAAACGTGGCTCGGACACAACGTCCGGTGGTTCAGACAAAACACAAACAAAAGCACATGATCTGACACGTAATTCGGATGCACGTCTTAAAGGGGCCCTCCAACACTATTCAACCCCCCATTTTTTACTTGCGGGTTGCGTAGACTGATGGCTGGGGATAATTTTAGCATGAGTTTAAGCACCGATATCAAATTATTTAGTATTTTAATCACGCGTTGAAGTCGCTACATCGCTGCTGACCACATCAGCGCGTAGTGGCGCTTGCCAGAACTATTGCGGGCGGAAATGACGAAGATGGGCGCTGGCCTATGATTGAATAAATGTAACGTTAGAAGTAATAACGGCGTTGCATCAAAGTTGAGATTACTATTGTGTTTCGTTTTTCTTTTCTGTGCTTTTTCAATGAACTCCAAATAGCCGCCGTCGCAACAAAAATATCACTACAACCACAAAGTACGACAGAGGCGCCGGTTGCCATTTCGCCTCTGGTTGCTCTGGCTTTTTTCTTTTTTTTTTTTGCCTGCTCCGGTCGGATGTCCATATGAAACGCTTGCCCCTCTTCCTTCTTTTTGCGTCTGTACGTTTGCGAGCTGCCTCTTTCCGCATGTGCGGTAGGCTCATGATTGTTGTTGAAACGGGTCAAGTAATCCTCTTCGTTGAATTGTTGTCGCTGCACACTTGTAACTCGTCGGGCTGCTCACCGAACAACCCGCGTAGGGGCGACCGTGTTTAACCGCCCCTGCCGCTCCACAAATTCCCTTCTCAGAATGAGAAGAGGGAATGACATGGAATGTCGTTGTAAGGAACAGCAGACAAATACCCCTGTCACACGGGCACCCGTTAACTCCGTGCAACTCCCTCGTCGTTACGTCAACGGAGATGCGGTCCGTGTCACACGGTCTCCCTTACGTCAAGGAAGTTAAACGGAACGTTTCGCAAAGAGACATCGGCGATCTCCATTAGCGGCGGAATGGAGTACTCTTGTCCCCAGTAATCTGTAGTTACGGAAAAAAACGCAAGCACAAAACAGCCGCAGTCAACACAATAATGAATTTCATTAATATTGAATGTTATTTCACTGCATAATCCAGTCATAACCTGCGTTTTATGAAAAAAAAAAAAAACGCGTATAAGTGCACATACTCTCCGCACCATGCCTCGCGAAAAGTCGTCGTGCCGCCATTTTGAATAAGTGTCCCCGAGTCCGTGTGCACCGTTGGGTTTACGTCTGTGCATCTCGTTTCCTTCTTATTGCGGTGCTCTTCATTCTACTTCAGCACTACCAATAGTCATAGCAGTCGAGTGACGCGGGTTTTCTTCCTTCTCCGTCGACGCCGGCACTCGTACTGGCAGTACACGCGGACTGTCGTGGGAGCCATCCGCAGCAAAGGCTTCGTGGACTGGACGTGAGACCTGTACCCAGCTGATATTTGAAAAGACAACGTGATTTGGGTGGTAGCGCAACTTCAAAGAGCTCGGCGACAACTTGCATCGTGTTTGACAATCGGTACGCGTAGAAAAGACGCGTACTTACGCGTACCAAAGCAAACGTACAGTGTTGCCAGCACTCCTGTCAAAATTACTGCCAACATGCTTGCAGGTACACGTTTATGTGATAAAGACAAAAAAAACGTTTTGTGTCGATGTGATTAAATTATACTTTTTTTATAATCACACATACCATTGAGAATGTTTTCAGCGTGATTAGACGCGAAATATTGCATGCAGACGTAGGTGCAGCAGCGCCTAATGGACCCCTTGCGGCTTCTGTCCGAAGCTCGTAAAATTGCCGTGTGACATGGGCACAACTCCATCAACGTCTAACTCCCTCATGGAGTTTTACATTGATGGAGTTTAACGAAGTTCGGTGGTGGCCGTGTGACAGGGGTAAAAGCCTCCCCAGCCTCGCTACGAAGCAGTAGCGCCCGCTCAAGTTCTGACAAGTCAGGAGAAACCACGTTTGTTACTATGGCAACGACGTCAACAATACGTTGGAAAGGAGAAGCAACAATGGTGTGCGAGCTTCCCCTACGTAAGAGCTTTCAGCCCATTTCATTGGAGCGCCATCCGACGTCACAGCAGAGAGTGAAATGGTGGTCACGTAACCCCGCGAAAATCGAGTTGAGGGCAGGCATTTTTTTTCTTGTATTTTGAATTTTCTAAATTGAATAACTTCGTACTGCGTGCCGCTGTCGCTGCCGTTCTTGCTGCACTAGTTCGTCCGTACTTCAGTCTACGCAATCCACGAGTAAAAAATGGGGGGTTGAAGAGTGTTAGAGGGCCCCTTTAAGGCTCCGGCTCTGCTGGCTGTGACCTTCACGGCAAGCAGTTCAATACTAGACAAAACAAAAACACATGGTCAGGCACGCAGCTCGGATGCTCGTCTTACGGCTCACGCTAACACACACTAAGCGGTGCACGTACGCTCACGGCACACCATTCTTAGAGCAGAATTAGAGCGCTTTCGCCTTATGCGTAAGTGAAAAAAAAAGAAAAGAAACCCTTTTCATGACGTACCTTAGGACATTATGCGCAGGCGATGTTAAGCATACGCGACTTTTGTGACAGTCTGTCACCCGATTCAGCCACTTGGCCAAAGTTTAACCCTTTCGGCCCTGGCGGTGTCAATTGACACCATCACACAACATTTCCCCTAGCACCTCGGAAATGAAACCAAAACTGCTCGTTCTTCGGGGAATACTTCTTCAATGATCCCCATTGCGATTGACAACAAAATGCGGCCTGCTTGCGGAGCTGGGAGCCGCAAAGAAGAAGAAGCTTGACCGAAGTCATGGGTGACGCCGAGGCAGGTCAGCTGAGGCGGGTAGGCGCCATTTTCGGGACAACGTACCGACGCTGTTTCAATGAGTATCACACTAAAAATTGAGACGTGGTTCACATTTTGTGTACTCTAGTGAATAGCAGCAAAAAAGATGCCATTTTTCTCATTTCACAACCGCTGAGCCCTGATGACCTAATTTGGTGTCATGCCTATAAATCGATTAATACTTGCACAACTTGCTCAATTTTTCGTTTGTTGTCTTCTGAGGCCATAACTATAAGGAAAAACCACGCACAAAAAAAGTCCCCGACCAAAATAAAAAATCCAGGCTGAAAGGGTTAACCACTTGCGGAACGCCCAGCCATCTTGAACTGGTACGGCCGTTCATACATGTGAACATTGTCGATCAAAAAGAAAACGCTACACATATCTGAGGCGCAACATCACTACATAAGTACTAGGTGGTGTGTTCATTTACTAGAAAATAAATAGATAAGTAATTCTAAAGACCTTAATGTTTCTTAGGCTGCGCTGAAAATGCTAGTGTTTTTTAGGCTGCGCTGAAAATGCGACGCTATGAGCCAGATGCGGCGGTTCAACATAGAGGAGGAGGGCTCGTGTAACTACGGCCGGCAGAAGACTATCGGCTTTCGACGACATTTGCAGCGAAGCACGCAGATACGTGGCCAATTTTTTATTGTTGCAATTCACTTTGACGAAGTCAGTAAAATGCTTCTATGGCTTCGTCACTGACTGCACGAAATGGGAAATAACTGCTCCCCCCCAAAAAAAAATTCAGTACATCCCACGCGTTGTGGAAATCTGTTTTCATGCGAAGCAGTCAACGAGTACTTCTATGCTGTATTTTATGGCTTTGAGCCAAACGTTAGAAGGCGGATCGACGTCTTTTTGTAAGTGTAGTAGCTGTTTGGACATCGTGCGCTTACTAGTTTGAGGTTTTTTTATAAAAACATCTACACTACACATAAAAACTAGAAATACCTGAGCAGAAGCAAAAACATGCATATATTTAGTTAAAGAAATTCAGCTACCTAACTTTAATATATTTGTGCAATTCATAACGAAAGTTGGCCGAAACAGCAGAGCGGATGAGCGCTCCACTCCACCTCTTCGTCATTATTGATTTCCTGTGCTTCGAACAATTTTTTGGCGGCAAAACAAATTGCGGATCTCTCCTTTCCGCTCATCAGGCGATATATATATGCATGGTCGCCCATTTGATGTCGTCACCGATCACCACGCACTATGCTGGCTGTCGTCATTGAAGGATCCCTCGGGCCGTCTCGCCCGTTGGGCACTTCGCCTGCAAGACTACGACATCCGCGTGCTGTACCGCAACGGACGTCGGCATGCTGACGCCGACGCCCTCTCGCGCTCCCCCTTGCCTGACGACAATGCCTCCTGCTCAGTGTCTCACACTGCTGTTTCTTCTATCGATGTTCACACCATCGCTACCGAGCAGCGCAAGGATAAATGGATCGCTTCGCTAATAGACTTGCTCACTGATCCGTCGACAACACCAATCACTCGCGCGTTGCAACGTCAAGCCCACCATTTCGCCATTCGTGACGACCTACTGCACCGACGCAATTACAACGCTGACGGCCGCCAGTGGCTACTTGTGATACCCCGAAGTCTGCGTGCTGAAATATGCGAGTCCTTCCACTCTGATCCGCAATGCGCACACTCTGGGGTATCTAAAACTTACCACCGCATTCGACAACGATACTTCTGGCGAGGTGTGTACCGCTACGTGCAGAAGTTCGTCCGCTCCTGCCTCGATTGCCAACGCCGAAAACCTTCAACGCACGTGTCACCAGTCGGTCTACAACCATTACCTTGCCCTAACCGTCCGTTTGGGCGCGTGGGCATCGATTTGTACGGACCACTTTCCCTGACGTCGGCTGGTAACCGTTGGGCCATCGTCGCCGTTGACCATCTAACGCGATACGCCGAAACCACTGCCCTCCCAGCGGCTACAGCGCGTGATGTTGCCTCCTTCCTGCTACAACCGATTCATGCTGCGTCACGGTCCACCCCAGGAGCTTCTCAGCGATCGAGGCCGTGTCTTCTTGTCGGAAGTCGTCGAAGCCATTCTAAAAGAGTGCCATGCTGTTCATCGCAAAACTACTGCTTACCACCCGCAGACGAATGGCCTAACCGAACGCTTCAACCGCACGCTCGGTGACATGCTCTCAATGTACGTCACTGCCGATCACACAAATTTAGATTCCATTCTGACCTTCGTAACATACGCTTACAATTCCGCCCCTCAGAGCACTACTGGTTTTTTCACCCTTCTTCCTGTTGTACGGAAGGCACCCGTTGCACACCATTGACACGATACTACCCTACAAGCCGGATCCATCTGATTGTGCGCCTATTTCTGACACAGCCAGGCTTGCTGAAGAGTGTCGCGAGCTTGCAAAGACCTTTACAACGCACGAACAAGAGCGGCAGAAGAGCATTCGCGGTGGCACCACCACTTCGGAGTGCACGTTCCTCCCTGGAGCATTTGTATGGCTCTCGGTCACTACCACTGCAACCGGCCTCTCTTCAAGGCTACTACCGAAGTAGGAAGGCCCCTACCGGGTCGTCGAGCGCACATCGCCGGTCAACTACCTGATCCAACCCATCGAACCAGCTTCGGACATGCGCCGTCGAGGGCGCGACATAGTCAACGTGGAGCGCCTCAAGGCCTACTATGACCCACTCATAGTAACGAGCTGTTAGGTCGCCGGACGGCTCCCTTTTCGTACCCGGGGTAATTGTGGCGAAGCAATTGGTACTGTTTAACGGTTGCGCTCTCCAGCGGCTCCTAGTGGGTCGTCCTCTTCTAAACGCCGCTCGCGCTCGGAGCCCGTGCTTTTGCCTTGACTGTCGCCATAGTGCATTGTCGCCGAGTGCCGTCCAATAAACAGCTTAACAAATAAAATTTTGAAATAAGTTTAAGAGGTCGACCAGCCATCGTGTGTTCGATCTTACGTAGAATCACCCAGCTGCAACCTTTCTCATATAATTCTAGGCAACGCACGCGCGCGCCTCATTCAGAGTTGTAGGAGGAGGAAATAACTTTTATTTAAGACAGCAAGATTGGGAAAGATAGGCTCTTTCCTGGGTGGGCAGTCATAAGTCCCTTGAGCTCTGGCGGCATCCTCGGCTTGCCGAAGGACTTGGACTTCCTTTTCGATTGCTTTCATTACTCAGATGGTCGCTCTGCTCTCCTTTTCTCCTTCTCCCTAATACTCCCGCCCATCTGGAACTTTACGTGAACCCACTCAAAGAAAAATGAAAAGAATAAATAGAGTAAATAAAGAAGAGAAGATACAGATCTTGGAGGGCGTTTTTTGCAAGCTATACTGTCAACACAACTTAGCCAGTATGGGCCTTTTCAGCAACTGACATGCATTTTTACCACCAAGCCCGAAATGCCACTCGCGCCGAAGGGGAAAAAGGGCTAAACCGTTATTTTTCCTCGTCGTCAAGCATTAGAAGTGTTGGGAGGTGCGCCGAAGTAAAATGCTTGTAACGAATGAAAATAATGACGCAAGGCAGAGAGGGGAAGCACACCGATTTGGTCACGAGCTAAACAGCGAACAGAGCCATGGGCAATGGTCAACCCGACGATCAGCCTAAGCGTCGAATTCGCAAAAGTTATTTCTGCACACACATTTCAAATAGCCCGCGTAGCGTTATCGCTCTATACTTTTTAAAGCGCGCGTTTGGCGTGCGCAGAGCCTGGCGAACTACATGCATGGCGGAGGAGCCCATCAGAATCCGGACTGAGTGAGGGAAGCGTGCGTGAGAAGTGCCAGGGTAGGGCCAGGTTGGTTGTTCATAGTGTAAACTTTATCGCGCTACAAGTAGAGGAAAGCTACCGTAGAGGGAACGACATGGAACATCACAAGCGCCAAATAACATCGCGCTTGTGTCGTTCTGTGGTGCGACTCGAGCGGCCAGCGGCGTCGATTCGTTGCTTGCGGTATTCTTGTGGTAGCCATTTTGACAGGCGGCCGCTTAATTGACGTGGAGTCGTCAGTCACCTGCACTTTTGAAGTCGAGGACCTATGGTAAGTTATTCCGAATGACATTTGTGCGTTATTTCTGTGTGTGTGTGCGCGCGCGCTATTTGAGCTCGCTAAGGCATGACCGAAATACTTGTTTCCTCCGTGACAGTGCGCGCTTTGTAAAGGCGTACTGACTGAGAGGAGTAACAATTAAAAATGCGTAAAACTATATTTATGATCGTGTGAGCGTACGTGCAAAGATTGCACTGTGTGCAACGCTTATGTGCAGTTCGAATCGATTGCCTAGGCAGATGTGTAAGAATCGCAATTTGAGATCAACGAATCTTACGTTGTTTTTGTGTATTTTTTTCGATGCATTTAGCGCTCGGTGTTTCCTTTGCCCGGCACACAACACACGCTCTACGCTTCAGGAGGTGGTCCCCTAGCTGCAATTTGAAACTTCCGTTGTGGGAGCAGAGCAACCGAAAGGTCAGGCTGTCGGCTGCTTTAGTTTCCCCTTTGCTTGTGCGCGCGTGGTTGTAGAACCAGTAGAACGATCAAGTGAGCGATAATCAATCGGCGCCGGTTTGGTCGCATGCTGCATGTAGCCCACTAAGCCGTTATTGTGGTACCGGTACGGTTTAAATGTTGTCGTGAGCGTCTCTGTCTGGACCCGTGCCACCACTCCTTGCGCAGGGAGTGAAACGATCGCGACGCATAGCAAGCTGGACCAAATCGGCGACACTGGGGCTCTTCCACTTCTGGCTACCCGCGGGCTGCCAGAGCCAGCCAGAGCGCGCTCGTTTTTCTCGGGTTGCTCTGTCCCCCCCGTGGCGGCACTTCCGGTTGGCGTTCGTTTTCCCTCGGGTTGGACTACAGTTACGGTCCCTAGAATATACTGGCTAGTCTGCCGTCTCCGCGCCGTCCCCATGCAAGGCCGCGTCCGCGCAACGGATGCTTGCGCAGGGGGCGCTGCGGTCCATCGGAGCGCCTGCACGGTGCATGTCGCGCAGGAGGAATCGGTGGAGTATCGCGCCTTGCCTTTTATTTTGCGCTCCCGCAGGAACTCCACGTTTTCGTTCTGTTCGTGTGGGCAGAGACTGGAACATCTTGAACCGACCAAACATTGCATTCAACGTCGTCTCTTGTCTGGACACTGCGTGATCACACTAAGATCAGTGGTGGATCCAGACGCTCATTTAAGAGCGCGCAGTTACTCGAAGCAAAACCAAAGGGCCAAAATTTGCTTTTATTTTTTTTTCTTTAAGGAGCTACTGTTATCACAGGACTGCCATCATTTATATATGCTGTTAAATTGTCCTACGAAGGTACAAACATTTCTAAGATCAGTTTTTAATAAGCAAACAATTCTGAGAGTAGAACGTTACTTCAGATATATTTAGTGTGCTAAAAGTCTCGTAATTATAAAGGTTGGTTCTCGATGTGTTACGGAGACAATAAATGCAATGCAGTTCTCAGAATGGGTGAGTATATTAACACAGGCATTGTAATGTGGAGAAGATTTTTTTAACGATAAGCTAAGTTCATGCGATTTCGCTCAAAGTGTTATTAGATGTATTTACTGTCCTACAATATTATATATATATATATATATATATATATATATATATATATAATATATATATATTATATATATATATATATAGACAAAACTTTATTTTTGTCCAAGCTTGCTGGCTTGCTGCGGTCCAGGGAGGCGGCAGCCAGGAGACTATATAGCTATAGTGCCTAGATATACTGTATAAGGCACTATAATATAGCTCTACAATGACGCCACAAATAAGTTGCCCCTCCAACAGGCTGAGACATTTACAGCAGAAGCTTGGCACATCAGAACCATGTGTATCAGCCGAAGAACAGACATATGGTATCTTTTCCACGAGTACCTTGCCACAAGGTTCGAAATTATAAAACGAAAGGGGTGTTGGCTTTCATAGTGTGCGTTGTATTTGGTTTTTGGCTCCTCCACTGAAAATATATGGTTCGTTCTTTAATGACACTGTTGCATGCCGAAATGAGCGGGAAATAGGCTCGAAGCGCAGCAAGAAACATTCGTGGCACAAGAAATACTCATTCGCGGCACTTCTTATGTCAGTTTGTCGACTGCTCGCCCACCGCACATGTTTCGCGCTGCTTATTTCTTTCTTTTGCTTTTTTTTTTAGGTATAGGGATATAGGTATAGGGATAGGAGCTATTTTATCTTTGAATGACATAAAGTCACACACGCCTGCCACAGTTGACGTCGTTGACAGCCTCATTGATGGTGGAGACTTCAGTGGCACGGAGACTGCACTAGCGTCAGGCACAGACCACAGTGCATACGTGGAAAAAAAAAAGCCACTATGCTGACTTACTACATTGCTGGTTAGGTGGCGCGTAAGGCACTAAAGAAGACACAGTGCGAGAATTGTGCAACATGTCTCACATCAGACAGAAACACAGCTACGGGGAGTGATCAGGCCTCCCTATTCACAGAGCACTTCTGATAATGGAGGCCTGATATACCCCCTCCGGACCTCTCAAAGCAGCTATTGCAAAAACTTGAAATAGCTTTACCACTTATTTCAGCGTGAGTAAGCTGCATGAAAGAGCATTGTGGACTTCAGCGCTTTCTTGAAAAAAAAAAAAAAAACAGACTTTGCCTCATCTGGGATGTGAAGAGCATTCAAATTTCATCAGAAAAAGCCTCCATGAAGTTCTGCATTTTACTTTGATTCCGCTCCTTTACGAAATCACTGAACAGCGAAAGAGAAGTAAATCGGCAAAGAATTAAGCTGCTAAAGATGAGATGATGCAATCAAATGACGCTGACGAAACCCATGTCAAGGAACCAATAAAGATTAAAAATTCTGATGCTCTCAATTCTGTCTCGTGAAGTGATAAGCAGGACGGATGCACTGAGGGATGGTGGTCATCACTGGGAAACTTGTGTGACGCCAGACTTCGTGCTCTTCTGCAACTTTAACTAGCGCTAAGGTATTCTTTACTTATTGTACTCAATGTCACGTTCTGTAATAAAAGAAAACACCGCAGGATTTCGATGTGAAAAGGTAAGCAAACGCGAGAGCGCGGTTGTAAACGGCTCCGCCAGTCCACCCGTAAGCGAGAGTCGCGGGCGGGGCGTCTGCTCAAGGAACTCCGATTGCGCGCAGCGCCACCGCCGCAGGCATCCCCGAGAGGACGCGGCGGAGAGCGGAGACGGCAGACTAGCCAGTATATTCTAGGGACGTACTACAGTGTACAACGGTTCTGGTAGAGTGACCTAGAATAGGTGGAGTGTCCAAAGCCGGCTCCCGCGTGGGCCTTTTGCGGTGAACTCCCGCGCCGCGCCGCTGCTGCGCCGCACCCGTGAGCATCCCGCGCTCGGGAAGCGCTCGGAAAGCGAGGGGCGTCTGCTACGCGCTGTAGTCCTTTGCGCCGAGTTTCCACACAGGGCACTTGAAGATTAAACTTATAATGCGGTGAGGAATGGAGCTTATCCATCTTTAAGCGTTGTATTAGTGCTGGGGCAACAAGAGAATGCAAAAAAATGATGTGTCAAGTGGCATCAGCGTGGCCTAGTTCCTGTCACAGAGTTCGAGAACGTTGGTACGTGCGTAAAAAACGAGCAAAACGGACACGCACAGCAAAGAACAAAAAAAAACTTATTCGCACGAGAATCGGGCAATAGCATCACGCATGCAAGAATTAAGAGTAAATAAAAAGGTCAATTACACGCGCAGTCATCTGAATACGTACGCGCAGTGACCGCTTCACAATACGAGCTTTTTACTCATGGTCGGGTTTGCTAGCCATATGCACACCGCTTTATTTCGACAATTAATTAGCCTCCACTAGCACTTTATTATAGACAGAGCACACCGGGAAGACGCAAAGGAAAAACAAAAGAGTAGAGACGGCCGTACGACCGCAATGCTATTGGCTTAGTTTTGCTTCTGAGCTAGCGTACAACAAGGCTCACCGTGCGCAAACATTTGAAAGAAAAGCAATGCCAGGTGAACTAACCTAACCTTATTCCACAAGTTTATGCATAAAAGGCGTAATATAGAAAATGCTTTACAAATATCCAGATATCATGAAATATAGGTACAAACACCCCCATTCGTGCTGTAGAAGTTAAATAGCTGCCTGAACGAACATACGGTAAGAAATGGACAAATAGAAGTGTAATATCTCAATCACTTCAGCAAATTGTTCAAATGCAGATATCCCTTATGTACCTAGCCTAAAATAAATGCAACATTCGCGATAATATATTGCTACGTAGCTAACCCATCAAGAGCCAGACATTCTGCGTACAGAAGACGACAAAGAGGACTGGCCTGGCTGTCTGCTGTGGGTGCTGTCCTCCATCTTGCTCGGTGCTGTGCACATCAGTGTAAATACACTTGTAAATAGTCACGCCTCGTGTCATTTTACGTAACATCTTTGTGGTGGAGGTGCTGGGAACGCATTGTTCGTCCTCTTGAATGGCACGCTGTACCGTCGTAGCGTTCTGCCCGATGGCCCCGAGTTCCTTCTCGTCGTGCCTAAACATTTGCGTTCAACGGTCCTGCATGAGCTTCACGACGAGCCCACTGCCGGCCACCTGGGCATATCTCGCACGTACGACCGTGTCCGGCGCCGCTTCTTTTGGCGCGGTCTCGCCCGGTCCGTTCGACGTTACGTGGCCTCCTGCGATAAATGCCAACGTCGGAAGCGTCCTGCCGCACCCCCTGCTGGACTCCTTCACCCGATCTCCATCCCTACCGAACCTTTCTTCCGTGTTGGTGTAGACCTTCTCGGCCCTTCTCCTGAGTCCAACTCTGGCAACAAGTGGGTCGCCGTTCTTTTAGACCATGCGACCAGGTACGCCATCACTCGAGCGCTCCCCACCAGCACTGCTACTGACGTTGCCGACTTTCTGCTCCACGACGTCACTCTACACCATGGCGCTCCTCGTCAACTGCTCACCGATCGTGGCCGCGCATTTTTGTCACGAGTCATTGACGATCTTTTACGCTCTTCCTCAACGCAGCACAAGTTGACCACTTCCTACCATCCCCAAACAAATGGCCTCACCGAGCGCCTAAATCGCACTCTCACGGACATGCTCTCCATGTATGTCTCATCTGACCACCATGACTGGGACCTGGCGCTACCTCACGTGACCTTCGCTTACAATTCATGGCGTCATGATACCGCCGGTTACTCACCTTTTTATATGCTCTATGGCCGTGATCCGACGTTACCACTGGACACCCTACTTCCGGCTACTACATCTCCGCCGAGCGAATACGCACGGGATGCTATCGCTCGTGCCGACCACGCGCGTCAGATAGCCCGCTCTAGGCTGTCGGCTTCACAAGCAGCCCAGAAGACCCTCTACGACAGCAGGCATGTCGACGTTCGTTTCTCGCCTGGTTCCCTAGTTCTCCTGTGGTGCCCGGTTCGTCGTGTTGGCCTGTCCGAGAAGTTGCTATCCCGCTACATGGGTCCGTACCGTATCGTCCGCCAGGTAACGGACGTCACGTACGAGATCGTTCCCGTTTCCGAGACTAACCCGCCTGCAAACACGCCCAGTGACGTAGTTCACGTCAGTCGGCTAAAACAATACCGCCCTCCTTCTGAAGAACATGGTTAAAGCGCACCGAGACGGCGCTTTTACCGCCGGGGTAATGCTACGTAGCTAACCCATCAAGAGCCAGAAATTCTGCGTACAGAAGACGACAAAGAGGACTGGCCTGGCTGTCTGCTGTGGGTGCTGTCCTCCATCTTGCTCGGTGCTGTGCACATCAGTGTAAATACACTTGTAAATAGTCACGCCTCGTGTCATTTTACGTAACAATATATATATATATATATATATTATATATATATATATATATATATATATATATATAATATATGAATGAAAGAAGTGTTAATTTCAAGGGCTCATTTTCTTTGTTATACACAATATTAATGAGCACTAACAGACAATAATGCCATGGAAAGTATAGGGGATGTTTTTACTAGTAAATCTAAGGTAAATGCGAAGAAAGAAAAGTGGACGAAAAGATAGCTTGCCGCGGGCAGGGACCGAACCTGCGACCTTCGAATAACGCGTCCGATGCTCTACCAACTGAGCTACCGCGGCGGCCATCCCCCCGTCCACTTTATAGGGTATATATGTACATTTTAAACGTGGGAGCGTCAGTCAGCGCCGCCAGTAGCCATGACGGCGAGTGTGGAACACCCTTTTTTGGCCTGTTGGCGTCACGTAGCACGTGAACTTATTACGAGTAAAAACATCCCCTATACTTTCCTTGGCATTATTGTCTGTTAGTGCTCATTAATATTGTATATACATACATATATATATATGTATACATAGATATATAGAGAGAGAGAGAGAGACAGGTATTTGATATCGACTAGATGTTTCGGAGCCAGCTGTAGTCACTCATGCGTCGGTCTTATAGTTTCTATCTACAGGGATGGCTGAACGGCGAGATGCGT